>NW_028288931.1:2676772-2837363 GCF_059628265.1 Tinamus guttatus
GAAAATGCATTGAAATATTCAGGAAGCGACTTCAAAAGTTTGGGGAGAGGCAAGTGAAAAATATTAGTGGTGCTAACGCAAGGTGCAAACCAAGAGGTTTCACCAAGAGGCTGTTTTCATTCAGCTTCCCAAGGGTTAATCCAGGTTTCCTGACTTTTTTTTTCTTTTTTTTTTGTGCTAGCAGAGGACTTACTAGCCAAGCAAAGCAGAATTTGGCCCTCTCCGTAGCCGGATGCGCACCGGGAGAAGGGGTTTCCAAGCAAACAGACCGATTTTGTGTTTCCGCACAGGCAACACCCACTAAAGGGCAGGTTAATCTGGTTCCCTTTGCAGACAACTCTGCTATACATAACCTTGGTGAGCAACTCCCTGCCTTTATGCCTTATTCTTTTGGAATTTATGGATTTAAATAACTCTCTTTTTTTTTTGTATGAATATTTGAAGGGCGTATTCAAATAAAAAGAACATACCCCTATAAAAAGAGAGGAAAATACCCAGCCAAGCTTTGTTTGAAGGCAGAAAAAGAAACAACTACAACTTAACATTATTTTGTAGTTGTTCAGCTGCCAGGCCTGGTATTCAAATTGCACGGGGAACATTTGTGCGGTTTTTTATTTAAATACGTGAATAAAACAAATCTTTTGGAGAGTTTTTCATTTGGGGCTTGTTTGGCAGCATTTTGGGGGAACATCCTAATCAACTGCACCACATTTGCAACTCGTATTTAGTCCATTAATTTCCCTCCAGCAGGAGCTCGGGCACTTCTGAAGATGTTTCTGGCTGATAGGAACACCCAGCACAAGGAGAGCAGCATTAGGTTGGATTTCCAATTCTTTTTCATCCAGGGCACCTGCTCCCCGCTCCCTCCCCCCAGTCTTCCCAGCTGTCTGTCTGCCTCATTTACGTCAATTAGAGATTCAGCGCTGCCTGATTTAATTGGCCTGACTTCCCCTCTCATAGAAACCTGACTGAGGATGGGGCACCCAGGCGGCTCTTGGGATGGACAGATGGATGGACCGAATACACCAGGTATCCATGGGGCAGGGATGTGTTTTGGAACACAATAACCAGTTTGTTCCCATCCGCTGGGAGTTGCAAGAGAAAGGTTGGTGCCCTCCCCATGGGGACAGGGACAACAGTGTCGTTTGAAAGCTTTGGGTGAATCCGTGACGAACTTCTGCAACTGGTTGCTTGCTTTGGGTTGAGTTTTGTTGTACTGCTTAAAAAGCTGGTGGTTGCTCCTCAAGCCAAAGTGACACCTTCTTGAGGTTGCAAAACTTCCCCAAACTGCAGCCTCCTGAAGAGCAAGACCCTAAGGAGGAGGAGGCTTGTCCTTCCCTGACAAATCAACAGGCCCAATTTTGTCTCTGTAAAGAAATGAGAGTTTTCCCAAGTCACCGGCCTGGGAGCAGAGCTGTTCCAGATCTACAGCTCCGTGGTAAGGAGGTGAACCAGCCAGCGGCTCCGACTTGCAGGTTGCACCAGTTAGGAAGGAGAAGAGGAAACGGGTGCGTTGGCCCCGGCCTCGCGGGACAGGTCGCGTCACCCTGCTCAGCCCGGTGCAGGACCGGGCCTGGCCCGCGATGCGGCCGCCCTCGCGAGCCGAGGGGACGTGGAGGCCCCATGATGGTGCCCGGCCCTGCCCCGCGCTCCCCCTGCCGCCAACGAGCTCGTTTCGGCCAGCGCCTTGGTGCGTGTGGTGGCTCCCTGCGAAGGCCTCGCTCGCTTCGGCGCCATGGAGCTTCCTCATCCCGAGGGGCCTTCCCGCCAGGAAGGGCCGTAGTGAATCCACTGGAGCGTCTCTTCCTCTCTCCAAGGACACGGGTCCTGGCCGGGGTGTCGCGCTGTTCCACAGCAGCCCACAGCGCCGTTCGACCACGGCTTCCATTTCTGTCACCGCTTCGAGAGGCCAGCGGATGAGCTGCACCCAAGGCAGCGACTTCTCACAACTCTTACA
Organism: Tinamus guttatus; assembly: GCF_059628265.1. Classification (NCBI taxonomy): domain Eukaryota; kingdom Metazoa; phylum Chordata; class Aves; order Tinamiformes; family Tinamidae; genus Tinamus; species Tinamus guttatus. The sequence continues at coordinate 2,678,730 of NW_028288931.1, forward strand.
ACAAAATATAGGCCAGTTCCCAGTTCAGAGGCTTTTACAACATGCAACTAATGCACAGGATGGAAGAGAAGTGACAGAAACCCCAATACAACCCAATTTAAATGCTTAACTACTCCAGGAAGGCTATTAAATGCCATCAGTGCTTCCACAAGGAATGACTTCCCTGTCTAATCAGACGTGTCCCCTCTCCATCGCTGTGCCCGGCGTCTGGCCAGCCTTGCTCCTGGCTTGATGGGTGTCTGACAATTTTCTGGTTTCAAATTAAACAGAAAACTAAATTAGCAAATTAATTGTTTGCCGTGTTTTTCCTGGCTCCCCATCAGCTGCCCGAGGAGCCGCAGCCAATCTCGGCCCCTCTCCGCAGGCCTGAGCAGGAGGAGGAGCTCGGCGCCGCGTCCCGCTATCTGCCGCGTGTCACTCATGTTAATTTTAAATTACTTTTGTACAGCTCGGTGTCAAAACGATTAAAGCATGAAAAGAAAAACTGAACCGGAGAGTGGGAAGGGGAGGGGAGAAAGAGGGAATGAATAATTTACCTTGCATTCACAGCAAGGACACTTAGGTTTCGCCAACTCCGCTGCTCCGAGAAGCTGAAACTTTTTTATAACCTGCTCTCCTGCCTGCTCGGGGCTGCGTCTGCAGCGCGAGGGCTCTGGGCGCTCACGGCCTGCGAGGGACAACAGCAGCTCACCATGGAAAGCTGCGACCTTTTATTATTATTATATTATTATATTATTTTGGAGTCTTTCCAGGTGTGACTCTTCTGTGCAGCCGGTTCCCCATGGCAAACCAGCAGATCCACCCGCTCCTTCTCCGCGCGCCTCTTCCCGGTGGGTTTGCTCTGGAAGCCGCGCGTCCTGTGCTGGGTAACTTTATACGTGGAAAATAGATAAAAGCAAGGAGGATTGGTGTCTTGTGAGGCTCCCTCAGTGCGTGTAAAGCATCGTGCCATAATATCCCCGTAGCTCCCTGCATCCTACATCTCCTTAAATCCATCCCCCGCTTGTCCCTCTCGCGCTACTGAACGATACGAGCAGCAGTCACGGAAATCTTCAGGCTCCGTCCTGGGCTGTGCTGCAGCTTGCAGGACACGCGTGGCCTCGATCTCGTTTGTCAGAACCGAGCAAGGAAACGGTTCCGCCAGCGCGTGACCGCCGGGAAGCGGGCGCGCTGCCCGGGCTCGCTTGGCGCTGCCTTTGCAGCCGCTTTCCTTGGCGGGCGCCGCGGAGCCACCCGTCTCCTCACCTTTTGTCACCAGCATCAGCGCAGCCCTGCCAGGTCCCAAACAGGTCGCGCGAGCGGCTGGAAAGCGCTCTGGAAATCTGCTCTGCCAAAAGCACTTGCCCAACTTCGCCCATGTGTTTGCTTTGGCTCTGTGATCTCTGTGTCTCCTAATCCTCCCTCCTAGAGTGCTGGTGACCTGCAAGGCGGCGAATGGGGACGTCCTTGATGGCCACGGCGCTGCCGATGCTTTGGGACAAACTCTATCATTCCGTCCTCCCTGCATTTGCCTCCGTTTGGAGCCCAGAAATGCAGCATTTCTAGGCTGTAGCGGTGCCCAGGCTTCACGCACAGGCATGGAAATGTTTCTTTCATTAACAGTGGGATTCCCTTCACGTGGCAACGTTTCTTCAGCTGCTGACTCACAAATAAATCATTTAACTGACTTTTTTTTTTCTTTTTTTTTCCCTTTCCTATTTGGGAAGCTCCTGTAAACACCCCTTATCCTCTGCCAGAGGCCTGGAGGATGGAGAGCACGTACTGCAGTGCGAGACGTGTTGGTGATGCCGCTTCGGAGGAGTGAGCAGCGAGGACTCCGCTCCAATAGCCGCATCTTCCCTTGCTCAATATGTGCGTGGTGTGAAAACAGCAGCTATATAAAACTAACACCTTTTTTTTTTTTTTTTTAAAAAAAAAAAGTAGATTCTGTAGTCTGTATTTGGAGTGATCTCTGCTCATGTGAAGAGTGGCTTAAATGAAAAGCATTTTCAGCTACAGCATCAAAAATACAGGTATAAAAACAAGTTCGGATGCCTTTTGTTTCTAAAAATCATCTGCAGGCCTAGCAATTAATTTTATCATTAACAAAATGAGCTTCCGACATTGAGTAATTGATTAATACTTAATCACAGCACCCCAAACTATTCAAAGCTTATCTTTACCTCTTAAATAGCTGTGTGTTTGCTGAACCAAGAGTGTGGGAGATCCCTATTGCTCGCCCCGCTTTCAGGAATTGCTAAAAATATTCAAGTGGTTAATATAAAAGTGGTCAATACTAGAGTGGTTTCCATAAAAACAGGAAGAGAAACACTAACATGCTTAGCCTAGCGCACGCTAAATGGATATTTAGGAGTAAAACACATTGCCTCAATTAAGAGTTCATGAAATCAAGGAGCTGTAGGGGTTTTTTTCTCTCCAGCACTTGCACTTCCTGCAGTTGGACAGCAAGGATTTGCCTTCTTCGTTTTAATGCGCTGGGATTTTTTTGTAGCTTTCTGACCAGAGTCCCACTGATCATCTCAGCTCCCTCCCAGGCAATGTCAAGATTTTTAGTCCAGATTATTGAATAAATTCTTTATCAGGAGACCCTTTTTCCCCTCGAAGAATCCCAGAAGGCCTATTCTAATAGGACATGTCCACAAAGTGATGTTTTTCTATGCGCTGCTATCTAAACAGAAAACTGCATTTACGCCAGAACAACCGATACCCGAATCTGGTGCACTGTTGGCATTTCAGTAGAGGCTGTTTATTAGCTTTCCCCAGGACCTACCTTTTTATTGAGTTTAAAAAAAAAGGGGGGGGAGGATCTGGAAGCAATCGGTTCTCAGCCAAAGTTTTGCAAAGGATTTGTTTTTAATCTGCTGCCTTGCTCCAAGGAAAGCTGTCTGCGTATAAATTCATAGATCTGTTGATGAGTAATCAGTAAGCTTTTGTGTTCTAAAATTTTGGTGGTGGAAGGAAAGCAGTGTGAGGCTGGCAGAATAAATACATTTATTTTCAACGTGTTCTGGACTGATGGCAATACGCAGGCCAAAAGGCAACAAAGCCAGCGACTAACAAAAAGTCAGATACTAAAAGGGAGCTCAGGCTTAATATAGGGCATAGATCATCTTTAAGTGACCAGGGCTAGAGGAGCTTATGCTCATTAGATGCTTTTCTCCTTGTCCTGCAAATTCTTACGAGCTGAAGGCTGGAGTTTCCAGTATGCCCTGAACTACTTTATTTAAAGCAATAAACAACGTAGGAGACAGTAACTTCAAAGAGATCAGCAGGTCTCGGCCAACTGGGTCTTCTCAACCCTTCACCCACGATTTACATTTGGGTCTTATGTTTGTAAATGAACCCATTTACAAATTTAGGGGACGGCGATAAGGAAATGGGAGCTTATTAAAGGTGCCAGGCATCTACGCTCGCGACATTTTTGGGGCCGAGCTCGCTTGCTAACAGCATTTATGGGCATCTACTCGCTGCAATTAATCCTCCTCTGCTCTGTAATTTCATTGCGCGTTGCCTGCTGTACTGAGCGCAACTCCAGCACTGCTGAGACTCACAGAGGAAGGATTTTTTTAACGTCAGATACTATGGGAATGGGCAAAGCTGGAGAGAACGGGCAACAGGCAAGAGGACTCTGTGGAAATAAGGTCCTCAGCTGTTAGGCACAATCACCGGAGTCCGTATCTAACGCACCCTGCGCTATGTACGGGTGCTGTGTGTACCGGCTTCACCTTATAGACATTCATCAGTGGCCTCGCTTTCTCCTCCTGTTTTTCTCCCTCGTTTTTTGTGGCTCACCTGCACTTTGTGCTTTTACGCTGGTTGTGTCTGCAGGGTGGACGCGGGTCAAAGGGGGCAGCCCTGGAGCGCTCCAACTTTGCACGTATCCTTCACTGGCCCTAATGGGAATATGGGAACGTGCTTTAGCCCCTTGGGAAGTAAACCTCTGTGGCTTGGGAGGGGGGAGAAGTGGATTCACATCCGGGGGGAAAAAAAAAAAAAAAGGTTTGATCTATTTTATTCAAATTCAGAAAAACTGCACAGGTGTGAAAGTGGGTTTTGTTTTTAAAATTTCTCTACCGATGAAACGCCACGCGGGTTCCTGGTCTGCCATGTGGAGCATGGAAACCTGCTCGTGAGCAGGACCCGTCCAAGCTCACGGAGAACCAAGGGGCAGGCGGGTAGACCCGGGCCTGACACGAACCTCCAGGCGCCTCTGGGCTAATTCTGGCGTTTCTGGGAGGCCAGGGCCGGCTCCTGCAACCAACGGCGGCAACTCGGCCGGGAAGTGCCACGAGTTCAGCGCCTTCCCCTTCCCTCCGAGCGCGCTCGGCGCCGCGCGCGCTGGCCGCCAGGAGGCAGCAAAGGGAGATTTTTTTTTTTAACTTTTTTTTTCTTTTTTTTTTTTTTGTTCTCAGCCCTTTGCAGTTGGAGCTTTCCAGCCCGATTGTGCTCGGTGCTGATGTACCCGTGTTTCCATTTACAAACTCCGCGTCCCCTCCCCCCGCGCCCTGCCGCTCTCGCATTAACTCCGCTCTCGCTGCGGCTCCTCGCGGCCCCCCCATCCCCAAACACCCCCAGGGCCACGCGGGGATATTAGAGCCGTATTTTATGGGGTGTGTGGGGGGGCTGCACCCCCAAGAAGCTTGTTTTTCCCCCTGCCCCCTCCTCAGCCCAGCATAAGGTGATTTGTCCCCCCACCCCCCAGCTGAATGTCTCTGCCTCCGCCTTCCCCAAATCCCTCTTTTTTGGGGATGCTGCTCCCCAGTTACAAGGGGGGGGGGGGGAGAAGACCCCCCCCGCGCGCCCTGCTTGGCATGGGGGTTGTCCCTCACTTCTAACAGGAAGACGTGGGGGGATTTGCGGGGGTGTCGCCGGGCTCGGGGACCGTCCCGGCCGCGTGTGCGCGTCCCCGGCGCGGCGGAGGGCGGGGGGCCGCGGCCCCCCACCCCCACCCCGGGCCCGTTCCCGGCCTGGGACTCTTCCCCGCCCCCCCCTCCGCGCTCCTAAGCGGGAGTTTCCAGGAAGCGCTGAGAGGAGCCGCGTTACCGCGCAGCCTCTCGCGCTCCGCGCCTCCTCCGCCGAGACCGTGGCAGGAACGCGAAGTAGTCCCCCAACTGCCTCCCTTCAGCCGCGATGAGGCGCCGTCCCGCCCCTCGCGGGAGACCGTTAGGGAAACGGAAAGACACAGAAACGTTGCCTCTCCCCGCAACTCCCATCCCGGGGCCTCGGGCGGGATGGGGAAGGTGGGGGGGAGGGGAGGCTCGGTGGCAAAAAAGCGAGCGCCGGCCGCGGCGGAGGGGTCGCGCGGCGCGGAGGAGTGAGGCGGCGCGGGCCGCTCTCGCCGAGGGCGGGGGGTGAGCGGGAAAACGCGGCGCGGAGCCGGGAACTGCGCCCTTCCCCCTCGCGCGCTCCGCGGGGGCGGGAGGCGCCGCGGCCTCGCGGGGGGCCGGGCTGCGGCGAGCAGCAAAGTTTGGGAAAGTTTCCCCCTTTTCCTTGGGATTGGGGTCGCTTCAGCCCGCCCCCCCCCCCCCCTCCGGCGCTGCCTCCACGCGACGTGGCGGCCGCCGTCAGGTGAGCGCCCCTCGTAGCGCAGCTTTGTTCCCCGCGGCGCTGCCCCCTCGCAGGGCCCGGCGTGGGGAGCAGCATCGCTCCCTCTCCCTCCTCGATGTTTTTTATCTTTTTTCACCCCGCTGGGGAGCCCGGCCGCTGCCCGTGGCCCCCGGTAGCCGGGAGGAGCGGAGGGGGGAAGGAGGAGGCGTTCCCCCCGTTCTCCCCCCACCGGCGGCCTCGGGATAACTTATTCCCTCGCATTTCCGCCCAAACGGGGCTGCGCCTCGCCGCGGGCAACTTTGCCCCGGCCCCCTCTAACGTCTCCTGCCCTTAACGGGGCGGGAAGCGGCGACACGAGGCCTTGCGCGTCCCCCGCCATGTCCCAGATACGGTGGTGCCGCCGCCCCCGTTAACCGCGGGGGCACAAAAAGCCAAACTCTGATCCCGTTTCTCCCCCCCCGCCGCCCCATCCCATCCCACCCGGAGCTCCGAGGGCTTCGCGCGGCGGGGACAAGGGCGGGCGCCGCTCGCGAGGCCTCGCGCGGCTCCTCCCGCCCCCCGCCATTCCCCTCCCCCACTGCAGCTCCCGCCGCCTCCTCCCGCTCCCGCGGAGGCTCCGAGCGAGGCCCGGCCTCGCGCGGGCCCTTCCCGCGTGTCCCCCCGCGTCCCCGCCACGCAGCGCCCCCGAAACGCCCCTTCCCGAGGAAGCCCCGGCCCCCCCGCCTCGTTTCGCTTATTCATTATAAGGGCGGTGTGCTTTTTAAAACGGGGGAGCTCTTGTTTTAGAAGCATCTGTGCTCTTAGGAATAAGGTTTTTGTCTTCTGTCGTCTTGAATATAGCTTTTCAGAATAATCTCTTGAAATGCCTTTTTTTTTTCCTGTCATCCTTAAAGTTATATTTTATTGCTTCTTCTGGAGCAATGAAGAGCAGTTTAACCCTTTCTACATGAAAAATCAGCAGTCACTTTAGAAAGAGAGAAAAAAAAGGTTGCCTTTTTTCTTTACTAATTCATGGTTGTGATAATATTTTATCAAGTGAGGTTTTTTTCCAGACCGGTCACGATGCTTGCAGAAAGAAGTGTGCTTCAGCACTGATTAAAGTCATGTATGAGTTAATGAGAAGCTTGCAGAGTATGTGAAGCAAGAGAAAATCTTTAACCAGCTCTGCTGTTCCTTCTACATACCACAAACTTGCAAGCTGTAACCAGAAGGTGGATTCAATGTGTGTGTGAAATGCTGCAGTAGGAGACTCCTGTAACTGCATCGCAGGTGGATGCTCGCTCGTTTGATACATTATTGTTTTCAGAATACCTTAAACTTTATATTTTTTGCCTGAAAACCTTGTGAGACTCCATATTTCAAAGGAGTGATCCTTAGAGGAAAGATGTTGCAGACCTAAAGAATGTTATTTTTTGGGTTAGCTTTTCATTTTAAACATTTTTTTTGTTGTTTCCTCATGCTAACTAATATGTTCCAGATTAACAACATGATAATCCATAAGAGACTCAGGTGTTGGAGGAATAGTAGTGGTCATGTCGATAATCTAGCCATGGAACTTCTAATTTAAGGACCGTATTGTCAGAAGAAGCCAGAATAAAACTGACTCTTCCCTGCATGTAGGTCCAATATAAGATGCATATTCTGGGGAGGCCCCAGTGAACACTGACCATAGTTGTTTAATAATAATAATAGTAATAATAAACATTTCCACTTCAGTCCTGTCCCCTTTTAAACACATACAGGAAGGTGCAACCCTGTTTTACTCATGCATCTGGTACCTTTTGTATCTTCTCTTCTACTTGTATCTTAAATCTTCAAGTAACTTTTAATTTCTGTGATTTGGGGGGGCTATTTCTAGATGGTGTTTTTAAAGAAACTGTCTGCCTTTGTTCCAAAAGGTACCAAGGAGCAACAATTTTCATGAAAAGGCTGTGTTCTTACATCTTTACGATTTCCAAATAAATGGGTTTTTCTGCGTTTTTCATACTTAATTGTTGAATTTTCATTCTTTATATTAAGTAAATATTTATTGCTACCAGTTGAATTTTTTTTCGTCTTTATAAAAGAACAGGGCCTTGTCACCGAGACAATCACTTTATCGAGGATATGACATTCAAAAGGAGTGAAGGAGTGTCTTGTGCTGGGAACGTCAAATGCCGTTTTTGGAAAACATTATTATAGGAAATGGAAATGAAAAATATTTTTTATGTTGGCGAGATCTTTGTAATGAGGGTGAGAGGATTTGATATCTCAGGAAATTGGTCTTTGCAAGCAACAAAAGTAGGACTTTTCATCAATTACAATTGCAAAAGTTCTTTGGCTGAATATCCTTTTGGGGAACTGAAATTTGGCTCAAGTCATCTGTTTATGAACATCTGTTGAATGGAATTTTTAAATGGCACAGATTATAATCTTAGTTTCTGCTGATTGTTTTAGTTCAAATTGACAAAATGAAGGAAATGTATCTGTAAGTATTTTTTTTCTTTAATAATGAACTGCATGATTGTTCCATGCTACTGATTACCTGCTTCTAGATGTGTGGCCCATAAATTTTTGTCTTTAACATATAAAATACACCCTTCTGCCAGTGTTTCACTGCTTAAATCCATTTGAGTATTTTTCTGATATGCTTTTATGGCCCGAGAGATTTTTTGGATGTCATTTGGTGCGTTCCCTTTTTGCAGAAAGATTGCAGTTAGATATCTGAGAGGAAATTTTGACAGAAGTTGGGTATTCCCAGAACTGTGGCCAGCTGCTTAGGTTCACATCCTGCCCACCTGCCTTCAACTAGGTTTCTGTAAATGCAATCACTTTATATCCACTGGCTCTGGATAGTACTACTTCAGCATCTATTTCTGCAGTGTTTGTGACCTCCTCTTATTCAGGGAGGCCTTCACTGTAATTTTCCCTTCTATTATTTTGCCTCTTTTGCAGCCTGGTGTTTCTGCTGTTGTTTTATATTCCAAGCAAGGATGCTGTGAGTACTTCAGCTCAGAATTTAGGTCATCTGTGATGGAGGAAGGAAAAAGGAAGCAGAAAAAGTAAAAATAAGATTTCAATGTGCTTTCAGAAGTGACAATTCTTAGGGAAAAAAAATCTTTATTTCCTTGTTCCGTGGACTCTCTGAGACTCCTGGGGGAGAATGGAGGAAGGCATTTTTTGATTCTAGAATGAGAGCTGAGTATCCTCATATGAGGGTGGCTTCTTTCCCGTGTGCCTTACTGGTCCTTTTTTATTTTCACACCTGCTTTGAGCTTTAATCACTCAAATTATTCATAGACTTGCCCTGGGAAAAGAAGAGAATGACCTCTTCCCATCTGGAGTACATGGATTTACCATCAATAATTATAAATGGACTTGGATGACTTAATGGTTTTTATGCTTAAAATTTTTAATTCTGTGACTTCATTGCTTTTTAAGAATCCTGCACATGGTCTTCACTTGACTGATAAATCTCTGTGGTACATCCTAAAGTTATTGCTTGCAAATTATATCTTAGAATTGAGCTCCCATCTACAAAGTGCTGATGATCACTCATGAACTGCTGAGTCATCAAAGAGCACACAGCCTTCATAGGACCAGGCCTGTAAGTTGCAATCTGTTTTTTTCTTTTTTTCTTCTTTTTTTTCTCTCTAATTACATACAATGGCTTTCATTACCAAAAAAGAAAAAAAAAACAACAACAAAAAAGGCAATTTATGAAATCAACAGCTGCTGGAGTAATGCAGTGCCTGTTGGGGGTTATGTATTCACATTGATTATAATTTAGCAGTTCCTAAGCCTGAGGATACCTAAAGGGACAGAGAGGCAACAGCTTTTCAATTCGTATGCGTTGCTATAAGCAGCAAGCTGGAATTGATAGGTATCTGTTGCTATTGCCAGCAACTCTTTTATTTTTATTTATTTCCTGTTACTTTAGCAGCATAATTTAAGTTATTAAGAAACTTGTGAATCTCTGTTTGTTTTTGCTCTTCCTACCTAGCAGCTATCTGCAGGTTCATGTGTATTAAATGTGCTAAGCTTCCTCTGGCCTAGATGTATAATAAATATCTTAGTGAATTTGGATAAGTCCAGTTTCCTTTATTAACTGGGAGAAGATTTGTTTCTTATCTGAATTGTTTCTCCATTCAGGAGAGAAGACTTGCATAGCCAGAGTTCACCTCATAAATCACCTAGACAAATCCAACTCGGGGCAGAGTAAGATACAAAATGAGAGTAGTTGTGATTTAGACTCAGTGAACTCTGTGGTGTTCAGCTGTGGAAACGCACTTGCATGAGACAAACAGAGAGCCACCTGTCACCAACTGCATCTTCATGATGGAGGGAGCGCCACGAGCGCGACTTCAACACGATCAACAATCACGCAGTGTGTTTGGATAGTTGTCCCATATTCCTTTAATGCTGTATTTTGGACGCAGTGCTGCCTTTCTCTCTCTGTGATGCTGTTTCTGATGCTCAGAATGCATTTTTTTTTTTCTGCTAGGTACAGACAGATTTGTTAGACAGTTTGGTGTCTTCTCACGGCGCTCGCATGGTTTGCAGGACAATGTCCTCCTGGCACTGATGCAGTAGGTGCTGCAGGTGTATGGAAGGGCGCTTCAGAAACCAGGTTTGATGAACTTTTTATTTTTTTAAATCAAAGGATTGGAAAGACTGTCTTGGTCTTCATCCAAACTCTGCTGTCACACGTAGATATGTCGTATTCTATTCATTAAAACAAGAGGCTGCATTACAAAAAATTAAAGCTCCTGGATGGAAAGTTGTGCCGCCAGAACTGGTCCCATGATTGCGAGTGCAGGTGCTGCAGCTAATGTGCAGGCTGCATGTCTTCTTAGCCCTCTAGTAAGGGTTATTAGAAATCTGCTTCGTTACCAAGTTGGTTTTTGTTTGGTCTTCTGCTTAATGCAAACAATTAATCTTGCCACTATTCATCATTATTTTCTCCTATCAGCTCTTTTATAAGGTCTTCATTACTTATTGATTACAATTCTGAAATAGTTGGGGGCCGTGCGATGTTTTTGTTTTGGTTCAAAGAGCATTTGAATATATTTGTTGGCACCTGCAAACTCTATCCTTGTTTAATCCACACATTCCATATTTATTTTAAGAACCCTTCAAAACCATCTTGACTCTCCTAGGCACTATGAGTCTCTTCTACTAGATAGGAGCTGCCTGTTGGTGGTTTATCATTTCTGAGTAAGGAAAGTCTGAATTCTTTCAGCTCAGCTGTTACTTCATCTTCTCTGCTCTCCCAAGGGTCTTGCATGCGCTTTCAGTTCTGCCTTACATTTTTGAATGTGCAAGTTTCCCTACTATTTACATTTCTTCATATATATCATCTTCATGCCATCTGCTACCTTATGTTTTCTTCATCTCTGAAATTTAGTAACCATACTTCATGCAACATTATTCTCGTACATTATTTTTTAAGACCGAATTAAAAGGTTGTAAAGAACAAAGCAAATTAGAATTTGCTCTTCCTGTGTAGATGTTTTTAACTGACTAGGGAACAACTCAATAAAGACCTTTGAATGCTTTGAGACAAATGAATTTGTCACAGCGATTTTTGTACATTGCTTATCCAAAGGTATATTATCAAATCAGCTAGAAGTTTTATTGTTGAAAAAAGTCAGGTTACTGTTAAACAATGCAGTCGTGTATGTAAACCTTTTCCCTCTAGAAAGCTGCAGTTCCGCTATGCAGGATTTGCTTTTGAGTGTGTGTCTGCCTTATGAGGTGAAAGCTGCAGTGCTGAAACTGTTTTACTGAACTTAGCTCCTGACCTACCTTCTAAGGCCGTGTCTACAAAGGGATGATACATCCATGTAGTTTGTTTGATCTAATTACAGCTATTTAACCATATTGAGCATAAGTACATTCACCCACTTTGTTATGCTGATTTAAGGTGCTTTCATTGTTAATCGGGTTCACACAGTTCTTTCTTGCATGAATTCACCTATTAAAATATTCTGGGCAGTTATCCTATGAAGCAGTGCTCTGCTATTCAGCTGTGATGGTTTTATAGTGCTTTTATAGGGCTTTCTCTTCATTTTTTGTAAGGCTTTATTTACTTATTTATTTATTTTTCCAAAATGTCGTGAGGCTGCGTGAAGAAGAAACTGGTAAGCCTTAGTATGTACATTCCTGTAAGGCTGCACATGTGAAAGGATTTCATTCTGCAGTTTCCTAGAGCTTTTGATACTTTAGTAGTGAAAGAAATGCAAAAGCAAGATGTAAATCAACCTGTTACTTCTGGAGAGTGTTTCTCTCCGACAGTTTCCTCGACGGTGTCCCGTTTCTGGGTGTAGTCCCCTGGCAGTGACTGACAGCACAGGGTAGCAGTGCAGAACTGGGATGACCTGCAGTGTGACCACACATCACGATGACAAAATCACTCTCCTAGAGATCAGTTGCGGAGGCAGAATAGAAATACAAGGATTTCCCTTAACATACGCAAGCCTCTTGCCATTATCTCTGTGGAACCGCATAATTTCTGATCACCTCCAATTGAAACCTTGCCAGGTTTATGCCAGAGATGTTGTCATGGCATTTTTATGTGTGTGTGTGAAGAAGGTGCTGAACTTTGCTGATCTGTGTCATAAAGCCGGCACGTAAGAAATTCCTGACAGCTTTTCCCAGATAGGGTCTGTGAATCAAATGAGTTATTGGGGTTTAAAGAATAAATGTGGTCTGTTGAGCCAGGAGCAAAAAGAGAGAACTGCATGGTTGTACAAGGCCTTGCTCATCAATCTAGATGATTGTTGTTGATTTTTCAAAAAAATAATGTAAATTAGTGTTTTGAAACTTTTCCAGGCCAGAATCTTTAGAAATTCAGGCTTGTCATGATTTGTGCAACATCAATAAGAGGAAAGACACTGAAGAGTGGGGAGAAATAAGAAATGGAGTCTCTCTGGATTATGGACATCCAATTAAAAAGCTTCTGAAAAATACCCAAGGTCCAGATCAACCTACACATATAACCATAACAACCATATACACAAAATGCAACCTGTATTTTGTGCTTCTTTATAGTGCTGTGACCCGGATGAATTTAGCAGAGAGTAGAGCAGTGTGCTCAGTTTTCCTGTGCAGTTATTAACAGTTTTGCCCATCTTAATCCAGTTCCAGTACTGTGATGCAGTCTCTAATTACAAATCAAATCATATAGCCTCTCTTCTCTAGACCTGTCTCATTCAATGAATGTCTTTCCAGAATTTCTTTTTATCCTTGTTATTTGATGTTTGCTTACATATTTTATTTATTGCATATAATTCAAGTGCTGCAGTAAATACAGAGTTACTAATTGTAATGGATTTTTGTGTGATTTCACTATGGTATCTGAACAATTTTTAACTACCATAAATTCATCTTCACGGTGTTCCAAAGAGGTTTTACTCTCATTTCACTGATGCAAAGCAGAGAAATTAATGGCAAAGCTGTAAAAATTCTCCCGTTTGTGTTTGTTCCACAATGACAATAACAAGTTCGCAACTTGTCCCAGTAAAATGATCTGTAAATAGCTTCCTCATTAATCATCCCCCGGGTTGCAGATGAGCGTTCAAATGGTGCTGCTGATATGGGTTGTCCCACACGTTTGGACTTTCATAATACTGGGCTAGGAGAGCCTCCTTGAGTCACCGGGCCTTATTCCAGGCTTTTACAGGCAATCATGTCTCATTTTGTCCCTAAGCACATCAAACTCCATCATAAAAATGGTTAGTCCCTTTTAGCTTGGTGGCCCTACTGGATGGATTTATTTATTTTTTTCAGATCTAATTCTTCTAACAGGTAGACACCTTATTCTCGCTCCTATCCTAAATGTACTCAGGCCTTTATATGTGTTTGGTGCCATCATAATCCCTTAGTTTAAATTGCTGTGGTCAGGCCATAATCTATTCATACAAACAAACCCCATCCCGTATCAGCCTTTTGTTCGAGTTAATTGAAATGAAACTTCAGTGTTCTCTCATGATGGATTCTTCGCTCTTGTGCTCATCCTGGTAAGCCTTTTCTGTGCCTGTTTTTATGTGTCATTTTTGAATATAAGCTCCACACAGGAATCTGCAGGAGAGGTACAGGAGTAAACACCTGGCTGTGCCTTACCTGGGCTTTAGGTCAAATTTGCCTTCTTTGTAATTGTGACATTTGCTCATTCTGTGGCTAAATAATTCGTTTGATGCTGTGTTCTTCTCTGTTAAGTGGGATAAATTCCCAGTTCACAGTTTTGCTGTTTGTCCCAACGTGGGAAGCCCTGTGCTTTGCATTGATCTCCTTAGGGCGCTCCACTGGTTTTCCGTTCTTCGGGTCGCCTGGTTCTTCACTATGGTTGGCATCCTCTGCATTGGTGACCTCTAATTCTGTAACCAGCTGGCGCTGTTAACACTTCCTTCAATTCCATGTGCTAATGTTACTTAAAAGTAATAAACAGACCAGTCTTGGGATCGGTTCTGAGGGAACTTCTGAAGTAAACGGCTCCATAACCCAAATGTTCTCCCCCTTTAACCCAATTCATCATATTTTCTTTAGCCATTTTTTTTTACCCACAACATTTTTCTTTTCCTAACCTTCATCTCTTGCAGTTTAACTTCTAGTTTTGTTGTGTGGTACCAGATCAAATGCTTTACTTAACTTTAGATTGATTAGATCTACTACATTTTCCTTTACCAAGAGAAATGTGCTTTTTTATCAAAGACAGACATCAGATTTGTCTGGCATGATTACTTTTGTTAAACTTTGGTTGCATTTTAGCTGATTGTTTTCCTGTTTTCTTCCCCATCTTTAGACATTTTTCCTCCAGGGGAAAACTTACGTTTTATATCTCATTGAGGTCAGACTAATAGGGCGTAGTTGTCTGGGCACTGCTTTTCCATTTGAGCTTGACTTTTTCCTTCTTTTAATCTCTCTCTCGCACAAAGTAGGAGGTAGGAGAAGAAATGTAAATGCTCCCACCAGTGCTTTTGTTTTACTGCAAGTGCATGTGGTCATATCAGCCTTTATAAAGCAGTAAGAGTGCTAAGGTTTTATTGGGGGCCTCTTTCAAGTCCTAGATAACAGCTAGATAAAAACGACATTGTTTCACAGTTCCAGTCCTGAATTCCAGAGCTTCCACTGAAGCTGGTCCATATGGGCTTGGATTTTTTGTTTCCAATGGAAGCAAATTTGAGAGAGGTGCTGACTTGGCAGGTTTGGGATCTCGCTGCGCAGGGCAGTGAGGTTGGAGCTTGAGGCCTTCACAAGGCCAAAGTCGGTCACATCCGACTCGCAGACTTCTCCGCTTGTCCTGGAATCCTAAAGCTCCCCATGTGGATTAGATTACAGAATTAAGATTTTGAAATACACACATAGGGATGGCTGTTGAAAGGTGAGCAAGTAGAATTCCAGCCCAGCCCCTTCATGGTCAAATATTTCAAAGCTGCTCGAGAGTTTATCTGCAATATTGCTTTTCTCTTATTACTGCATTTTCTATCAGTTATTTGTACCTTCTTTTGTATATCTGAAATGAAAGGACATTGCTTAATATTCATGAGATAACATCTATATTTAATAGTTTGTCTTTCTTTGGATTAATTAGTAAATGTGGCTGTGTAGTATCAACAAAAGACTCTTAAAATCCCTTGCAAGAGATTTTCAAATTGTATCATATAACCAAGTCACAGCATATGCTTATCTGAATACAATGAGCTATGGCAAAATCTTACACCAAATACTCGAATTAACTTGCCAAAACGTTGAGTTTTACAAGCGATCCAGCCTAGGTGGAGATTTGATTTTGGGGGTGGTTTGAGCCTGCAATATTGATTAACATTTTCTTTGTTTTCTCAGATCTACAGATATCTGGGGGCTGGTATGAGTCTTCTGGGCGGATCCTGCGAAGTGCTGAGCACATGGTTCACTTTAAGGCAGTACATGCTTAAAATCAGCGACTGCTGCTGGTCAAAACTGCGCCTGCACTTAAGTACTCGGATGGCCTCAGGCCAGTGGTTTTTGCATCTTCTAGGACTGAGCCCTAGGGAGCCTGTAGTTAGTTACAGCAGCTGAATTATCTTTCCCGCTTAAAAAAAGAATCAAAGCAGAACTTTAATCAAAGTAGTTGCATGATTCCAAGCATGAGGAATTGGGTGCACGAGGTTGCAGTGCCTGGTTTCTTTCCGCCTCTGCCGGCATCCGGGCTCGCTCCGCTGCCGTGTTAGTGCAGGGCTTGCAGTTTTTCCTGTAGCGCTCCGTTCCCACGTTATCCTGCTCCGTCTTTTCCATCTGCTTCATTCTGTTTGGAAAATGGCAATGTAGAATGTGTTTGGTGTAACCTTAATCCTGACCAGCATCTGGGCTCTGTTTAAAAAAAAAAAAAAAAAAAGGGGGGAGAGAGAGGGAAAAAAAGGCATCTACTGCAGGCAAGATTTGTGTGAGCGCTTCCCGCTTTAGTGAAACTAAGTTGGGGGTGAGGGGAGGACAACCCCAAATGACCACAGAGAAAACAATCTTTATTTTAGCTGATGCTTTCATTAACCTGTAGGTTTTAATCTCCTTTTTTTCTCTCTTTTTTCCCTTCCCATGCGGTTGCGCTGTACTTTTCACCCCTCTCGGCTCCGGTGCAGTGTCAGAGGTGCGCGGGGTTTGCACGGGGCGAGGAGGGAAGGAGAGGGGAGCGCCGCTGCCCGCTCCTCCGAGAGCCCCTCCGGCAACGACTCCAGGCACGGGGAAGTTAACGCCGCCATAAAAGCGCTCGAACCGGGCTTCCTCCGCGATGCCTTGTGACATTTCCCCATTAAACTTTTACAGGCCTTTCCGAGCAACCCGGCGGCCACCCGCCTTTATTAAATATCCCGGCCCAAAGTCCCGGAGATGGAACCGCGGCCGCGCCGAGCGCTCCCGGTGACGGGAGGCACCGTGCGGGCCAGGGCAGCGGGTGAGCGGCCGGGCCCGTGGGGAGCCCCGCTCGGCACGACGGGCGACGCGGGCACCTTGGAGCATCGGGCCCTGGGTGTCCCCAGCACATGGTGATGGGTGCACGGAGCTCGCTCGTGGGCGCCCTATGGAGCAGCACCCGGAGCCGGGTGCTTCCGCGCGGTGCCGGGGCGCGACGGGAGCCTCATTTTCCTCTGCCACCAACTGCGCTTCCCTTGCAGGATCCAGCCCCCCATTTTGTTTTTTTTCTCCCCTTTTCCCCCTTTTGATTTCCCAACCCTGCAGTCGCTCTGGTGCCGTGTCTGCCCTGTGCGCTCAGCTTGGGGTTGTTGAACTTCACTCCTCAAACAACCACAGAGGTCGCTTCTGAGCAGCACGAGACATTTTATTTATTTATTTCCCCCCCACATTAAGGCTTTCAGTCCCTCATGGCTGGAGTGGAAAAGCACATTTAAATCCTGAACTCAGATTTCCCACGTGGTGTCTCGCTGAGCTGCTGTCACAGGCACCCCGCACGTTCATTCGATACAGAGCAAATTCACTTATTTCCTGCTTTTTGCCGAGAAGGCAGAAGGTGGTTAATGTTTTTAATCATTGCAGTGTTTTCAGGAGCGTGCGCGGGGAAAAGAATAGCTTGACCGAAAAGGCAGCTATTGCAAGGAGCACTTCCCTGCTTTGACAATCTGCCACCGCGCGGGCAAGTGGGCGAGGAAAGTTGTGCCCCGGTTTCAGGGGTCCCCATGGAGGCACCCGAGGGCTGTCAGCTCTTTGAGGGTTAATTCGGACAAGTTTCTCTATGTGTTTGGCATTCTGGGTGTGTGTGTGTGTGCAAACAGCACGCGTGTTTTTGGAGCGAGGAGCTAGCGCTGTGTGCTGGGAGACAAAAGCAATTGTCTCCGTGAATATCCGATGTCTTGGATAGGTGTTAAATCTAGGGGGTCAGCTTGGGTTTTAGTTGTCTTGATTTTCACCCATTCAAATATTAGGGTCATTCCGGTGTGTCCGCGTTTGCTGGGGGAGCAGGGGAGGGATGGAGGGAGGTGCTCAGAGTTGCTCGTGTGACCTCGTTGTGCTTCCCCAGGGCAGCTGTCCTCTGCCCTTCACTGTTTTGCTGAGCACATGGCCGAGCTGCCGCCCTCGCTCCGCAGCCTCTTTCCCCACGGCCCTGGGAGGCGCCTTCGTGGAGCAAGAACACAAAATCTTGACAAAAAGAGCCGCGAAGGATGTGAACCCCTCGGAAAATTCCACTTCCTGTTCCCTAACGCTCATCCTCGGGTCTCCGGCTCCTTCCCAGGCGCCTAACGAGGGCTCCGCGCCCGAGGCTACGGCACCAACTTTGTGCAGAAATGCCGCCCTGCAGAGCCCCAGCTCGCCCGCCGCCTTCCCCCCTCGCTGCTAATCTCAGCTCGCCTCAAGCTGCCTCTCCTCTCTTCCTACTTCCCTCCATTTTATTTCTCCACCGTTTCTTTTTTTCCCCTTCTTTCTTTCCCTCTTTCTTTCCTTCCAGCAGGCTCCAACTCTGCCTGCTGCTGAACTTGCTGGGAACAAAAGGCTCCGTTCCGGATCCAGCCCGCGGTTGCTGTGAGAAACTTCCTCGCAGCAGCCGCGCTCCCTGCTCCCTCCCCGCCTCAGTAAAATGGCAGTGCGAGAGCTCCATGAAAAGGGGGAAAAAACTCGCTTCCTCGCTGCCTGTGGCGAAACCCTCCACCCCAATTGCTGCTCCTGAGCCCAAACTTGTCAAAAACGGCACTTTACGGGCAGGGTTTCCTGGGGGTGGGTGTTTTTTTACACTCTGCTGAAAAGAGCAGCTGAGGGTGAGAGAGGGACCCGCTCGCGCGGAGCCGGCAGCTTCTGCACGCAGGCGAAAGCGCCGCTCGTTGCGGCTCTCCGCGCGGCCGCTCCCGGCTGCTCCGAGTGGGAGAAGAGTTTTCCCTCAGCGGGAAAGCCCAGGCCTGGGGTTGAGGTCTCGGGGCGGCTTTCAGAGCCGTTTTAACCCCTGTGCGTGGGGTTTGCAGCCCACCGCGCGGGTGCTCGAGCTGGTGGGATTCAGCAAAAACCAAACGGTTGGTGCCTGATCCAGTGCAGGGGTTTTCAGAAACTCCGCTCCGTGTTTTGCTTTATTTTTTTTTCCGCCTTTGCCTTATTTATTTATTTAATTAATTTTTTAAAAGTAGATTCGCTCTTCCTTCTCCAAGAGCGCTCGGCACCGGGAGCGGGTGCCGGAGGGAGGCTGTGGCGCCCCGTGCCCGGCCGCGTGTGTCGAAGCAGAGCCGCTCGCCCTCGCGCTGCACTTTGTGAGCGTTTCCCTCCTCCGCTCGTGCCCTTCCGGCTCATCCGCCGATTCCCTCGGAATTTTATCCCTCCCAGCTCCGCTCTTTGCCCTCCCGCTGCCGGGTCAAGGGAAGAGTCGCTCTCCCCAGTTCCCCCCACAGCTCCCCACGTGTTTCCAGCTCTCCCGCCGGCCTGAGAGCTGAAGGGGCAAACGGGATGCCCAGGGTGCTGCAGCCCTGGGGGGCTCGGCTACAAGCTCCATTCCTTCCCGTCCCTTCCTCCTCACAGACTCCGCTTCGCCTTTTACTCCTCCTGACAAGGGCTGCTGGAATCCTGCGTTTCCTCGAGTCATCCGAGTCCGCTTTCCTCGCTCAAAACGCAGCCAAAGTTTTGCAGCTCCCTGTCAAACGCGAGCAGGGCCAGCGGCTCCCGCGCTTCCCGGCCCCTCGGAGCCGGCGGCGGAGTCGCCTCCCTCGCGTGGCCTCGTGCCACGCAGGACAGGGACCTTGTACAGTATCCTACGGGCTTTAAATAGGATAAATAAGTGTTGTCCCTTACACTGCGCAGTGTGTTAGCCGCTCGCCGCAAGCAAATAATTCAAATAATATTAATCTTAGCAGTTTCAAAGCTGCAACAAGAGCGCTTAACCTAGATAGGAAAGTGTCGAAAATACTGGAAAGAACGGCCTGGATAAATGTGAACTCATTTACAGGAAATGTAATATTCTTTAGAAAAAGTACTCAGATAATCTGGGGAACTACAGCTAACCTTTCCTCACTCCATTCCATATTTTGCAGTGTACTCGGTGAGTTATAATAGATCGGTCTCTTGTTCTTGGGTCCAGTCTGCGTATCTCAGCACACTCCGCGTTTCAGTAAAATGGAAGAGCATCCTTCCTCTCCCAACTCTATTAATTGCTTCTCTGCTTCTTTTTTTCTTTTATTCCGTGCCTGCTGAGACGCGCTGGTTAACACTTTATTCCAGCGCCTCTACCCGATTCCTGCAGGCAGAATCCAGGCCACGTTTGTAGCAAGTTTAAAGGCTGCGGATAATGATAACTTGTGTGTGTGTGTGCAAGGGAGCGCGGCTGACTTCAGTCCGGTTTCCATGTCAACGATTCAGTCCATATTTGCCATCCATCGCGCCGTTGGCAGCCCGGTTCCTTTTTTTTCCGCGGGGGGAGCCACTACTCCTGTTTCTAGTACTCTAATCTACACCAGGTTTCCTAAACTGCCTGAGCCCTGGGTTAAATGGCACGGCCACCTTCACGAAGGAGACTCCAGCCTGGCGGCGCTGGCCCAGCCTATCCGAGCGGCCGGGGCTGCGCGTGGAGCGCAGGGAAGCGCGGCCGGGACCCGGGGACGTGGGCGAGCGGCGGCCGCCGAGCGGGGCGCGCGGTGGCTCGGGCTGAGGGTGGCGACGCGCCGCACGGTCCCATGCGCGGCTCGAGTGATGCTAGTCACAACCCCGGCATGACGGGGCCGGCGGGAGCGTTCCCGGCTCTTGGAGGGAAGCATAAGGACTGCGCTGTTGTCTGGTTTCCAAGCCCCATAGTTGGAATTTCATTGAATGCCTTAGTATTTAGTGAAGTGCCAGGGCCTCGTTTATGAGGCATCACACTCCAAAATCTGCCTCAGCTTTCACAAACATTTGGTAAAGTGAGTGTCTCCTCATCGTGTGGGTGGCTGGGGAATCCAGTCTGCTTTTCACATTACGATTAACACCAGGTTGCCGAGTCTGCCATAGCGTTCTTAGAAGGCGAGCCTGAAACACTGACAAACTCGGAGGAGCCGCCAGCGTGGAGTCTGTGTGCGGAATCACCTGAGCTGAAACTCAGTCTCTTGGACTCTGGTAACTTTCCCGATGGAGACTACGGCTTCGGAGCTGCGGAGGCCGTTGCTCGAGGCTGTGCTGGGTTAAATGGCGTGACCGTCTCCAGCTTTGTTTTCTAGGTGTGCACGTTCATAGGAAATGGGTCACTTCACGAGGACCATCTTGGCAGCTCTGCTGCTCTGAGGTCCACCACAACCCACTGTAGATACTCATAGAGCCAAGGGCCTCGCTTGCGAGGTTCTGGCCTCATGTTTTTCACTCAAGAATTTCCCTCGGCTTCTTTGTTTTCCTAGAAACCAAGGCCTGCTCAAATGACAGAGGCTGAACAACTTTTTATTCTGGAATTTTCCTCAAGTTTTTAAACGTTTCCGAGGTTTTCCATCAGGTGCAAACCTGTGGCATGTTGAGAGAAGGCAAGGAGCACAGGACCGGTGCCCTCAGCAGTCTAGGAATTTGGATAGTTTCTGTTGATCTCTGCTTCTGAATTACAGGAATTCAAAATTGTTATTCATTTGCTCAGCCAGTTTCCGCAGGAGTAACGCGCAGGGACGTTCCTTGGATTGCTAAGGCCCCCTCTGCACCAGACCGCACGGCCGAGGAGACTCCAGGGAAGCGAGTCCTCAACCAAGCACCTCCACAGTTTGGTGCAGTGGGTAAAGGACAAATACGAAGCACATTGCAGCCCAGGTTCTCTTCTGTTACATGGCTTCAGGCTGGATTATAAGGGTTTTTTTTCCAAAACAGCAGGTTACCTGTGTGTGTAGCACCTCATATACTGTGGCTCCGACCTTCACAAAGGTCTTTGGGTACTGTGACTATAATATAGATGTTCATTGCTCCCGAATGCATGTAGAATTTGGCTATTTATTGACTTGCCCAGATTTCCACCCCAGCTTCCTGCTTTGGAATAAACCATTTTGCCGTGTTCTAGGCGATAAATATTTGGTATTACAAATTTCGCGATGCGCGTGTGGGTTGAGTTGATGGTAGACCCGGAGAACTTCAGGTTTCTCCAGTGCCGCTGGTGCTGGTAGCCACCCCACGGTACTTCAGGCCTATTCCTTACCTTGAGGTGCTGTTCTAAAATGGCAGGCCATGCCGCAGGCTGACTCTTTGGTGTATTCCCATGTTTTCTCTCTCCTCATAAAGTTATATTCACTTTCTCAAAATTCACTTTTTAATTTTTTCCCACATTGTGAAGAAACCCCCCCTCTACACACACACACTGCCCAGGTTCAGTATGTAGAACCCAGATTTAAATTGTTTGATGGTTGCTGTTTTTACTGGATGATTCTCTCCTATGTTTTAAATGCAAGTAACTTCTCTTTTTGTATGAATCTTAGGATATTTCTTGTTCAGTAAAGCCAGCAAGACCCCTCTATGCTTTGCCGCAGGCCGGTATCACTTGAAGTGAAAAGCCTGGCTGCGGAACCGGCTGCTGTAGGACCGACGCGGTGCCTGCAGGACCCATATCCAGGTAGTTGTTCCTCTCCTTCCTGCTCTTGGGAAGGCCACGGGGGTGGAGGAGCTGGGAATTTGGGTCGCAGACGCACAGATCCCGGCCCGATTCCCGGTTGACCCCTTGCCCGCGGCATCACCGGAGCATCCTGCCCCGCCGCGCGGCGCCCAGACACGCTCAGACGCTTTTGGTCCTCCCCGCGCAGCTGCCCCGAGGGCGCTCCTGGTGCGGTGCCCGTCGCCTTGGCACGGGAGCAGGAACCAGACTTTCTTGGATGTCCGCGCACGGTTATTACTCTGGCACCCCGCCAGCTCCTATTTTTTTTTCCCTTCTCCAGAGGGACACAACCAGCGGGGAGAGGAAGTGACAATCTTGGATAGTTCAGAAAAGCTAATTGTAACGTGGGATTTTCTCCGCACAAAGGCAGGGCGCCCCGTTAGGCCGGGGGCCCGCGGCGAGCTGGGCGAGGGGGCTCGGGAGCCCCTTGCAGGAGCGCAGGGCACCTGCCCCCCCGCCCCGGGCCCGGCGCGCTCGGGCCGCGCTCGGCTCCGCGGATCCGCCGCGGGTTTTGCGAGCGGCAGCGCCGGCCGCTGGCGGCCGGGCCGGGCCCGCTCCTCCTTTGTGGGGGGGGTGGAGGGGGGGGGTGGGAAGGGAGGCTCCGCTCCGCGCGGCGCCGCGCTCCGCTCCGGGTTTGGCGGGCGGCTGCGGCGCTGGGTAAAATGGCAGCGCCGAGCCTCGTGTCGGAGTGAGCGGCGCTCGGCGCGGAGCGGAGTCGGGAGGCGCCGCGCGCGCCGCGCAGCCCAACCCAGCCCTGCCCGGCCCGGCCCCGCCGCCGCTCGGCCCCGCTCAGGGACGGCGCCCGCCCGCCCGCCGTGCCCCCCCCCTCCCTCCCGCCTCTCCCGCACCGGGAGCCCCGTCCCGGGTCCCCCCCCGCTTCTCCTCCTTTCTCCCCCCCCCCTCCTCCTCCCCTTTCTCCGCCGGCTGCAACCGAGGAGGTACAAGCGGGGCCAGGCCCCGGGAAGCCCAGCCCAGCGGAGCCCTCCCCGCCTCGCCAGCCAGGCCGGGGGGGAATGAGCCCCCGCTGCCCTGAAGAGCCCGCCGCCGCCTGAGCGGGGAGCAGCAGAGCAGCGAGGCCCCGCGCCGGCCGGCCAGGCAGGGAGCAGCTCGGGGGGGGGGACCGGTCCGGGGCGGGGGGGCGGCTGGGTGGGGAGGGGGGGGGGTTATCATGGCTGCTCAGGTCGCCCCCGCCGCCGCCAGCAGCCTGGGCGCCCCGGCCCCGTCGGAGCTGAAGAAAGCGGAGGCGCAGCAGCGGGAGTGCGCCCCGGAGGAGGCGGGCGGTGAGGCGGCGGCGGAGCGCGGCGGCGAGAAGCAGGCGGAGAGCGAGGGCCCCCCGGGGAAGGAGCTGCAGGACGGGGCCGAGAGCAACGGAGGGGGCGCAGGGGCCGAGCCCGACCTGAAGAGCTCGAACGGGAACGCGGGCCCCAGGCCGCCGCTGCCGCCGCCACCCTGAACAATAACCTCCCGGAGCCGCCCGGTGGCGGCGGCGGCGGCAGCAGCGACGGGGTGGGGGCGCCGCAGCAGCCGCCGCCGCCGCAGCAGCCTCCCCCGTCCCACCCGGCCGCCTTGCCCCCGCCAGCCTACGGCTTCGGGCAGCCCTACGGCCGCGGCGCGCAGGCTGCTGCCGCCGCGGCCGCCGCCGCTGCTTTCCACCAACATGGCGGACAACAAAGCCCTGGCATGGCAGCGCTGCAGAGCGGCGGCCTGGAGCAGCCCTACCCGGGGCCGGCGGGAGCCGCGGCCGCCGCCGCGGCGGGGCCGCCCCCTCCGCAGAACTCGCACGGCGCCGCCGAGCACGGCTTCCCCAACCACCAGTACAACTCGTACTACGGGGCCGGGCGCAGCGCCGGCTCCTACCCGCCTCCCCCCCAGGCCTACGCCCTGAGCTCCCCCCGGGGCAGCGCGCAGGGCCCGGCGCAAGCGGCCGCCAAGGCGCCCGCCGCCGCCTTCTCGCAGCAGCGCTTCGGGGTCATGGGGCCCTCGGCCGCCGGCGGCGCGGGCGGAGGAGGAGGAGGGGGCGCCACCCCGCAGCCCACGGCCACCCCCACCCTCAACCAGCTCCTCACCTCCCCCAGCTCCGCCCGCGGCTACCAGGGGTACCCCGCGGGCGACTATAGCAGCGGGCCGCAGGACGGCGGCGCCGCCGCCAAGGGCCCGGCCGCGGCGGACATGGTCTCGCAGTACGGCGGGGGCAGCGGGCAGGGCTGGGCCGCGGCGGCCGCCGGGGCCCCGCCGAGGAGCCACCACGCGCCCATGAGCCCCGGCAGCAGCGGCGGCGGCGGACAGAGCCTCGGCAGGAGCCAGCAGGTAACGGGGCGGCCGGGGGCGCGCCCGGGGCCGCGAGGGGAGCGGGCGAGGGGCCGTCGGGGGCGGCGCGGGGCGCGCGCGGGGCTCTCGCGGCGGGTCCCCCCGCCGGGCCGGCGCCGCCGGGGCGCTGCCATTGTCTGCGCTGCTCTGGCTCTCTAAAATGGCTGCCTCGCCGCCTTCCCTTCCTCCCTTGCCGGTCTTTGTGCGGGGCTCCCGGGCGGGCGCCTCCTGCCCGCCCGCCGCTCCGGGGGCCGCCGTGGACGCCGAGAGCGGGGGGCACCGCGCGGCGGGGCCGGGGGCGGCAGCGGGGGGCGCGGGGCGCCCTGCGGCCCAGCTCGATGCAGCCGCAGGCCCCAGCGCCGCGGCCCGTGCCCGGCTTCCCCTCGCGCCACCCCCTCAGCCCCCCACGGCCACCCCCGGCGCGGGGGGTCCCAACCGGAGGGGTGCCCGGGGGGTCCCGGGGTCACCCCCAGCCTCCGCGGGGCCGCCGGGCAGCGGGGCGCGCGCGGGCCGGGGCCACGTCGGCCGCTGGCGGCGGCTCGCGGCTCGGCGGCGGGAGCGGCGAGCGCGGCTCGCTTGGGTTTGGGATTTGAATTATGGAGGTAAAATCCTTCTGTCAAAGCCAGGAGACAGTTGGTCTTAGGTTGACATCCTCGCCGCGCGCTGATTGGCTCCCCCGCCGCCGCTCTTGGCCATTTATAATTGCCTCTGATGTAATGGCACAACCATCCCGATGAGCTCATAAAACTTCCACGCTCCGCTTTTCCGACGGACCCGGACCCGCCGCCGCTTTCGGACGCTCCCCCAGCGCTGCCGCTTCGTCCCCCTCGCCCTGGTGCCGCCCGTGACCTTGAGGAGAGCCCGTCGGTGCCGGAGGAGGCCGTGGCACCGCGCGCTCCCCGGCGCCTTTCGGAGCCTTCGGAGTCGCGCGGCGCCCGGGATGCCGCGAGGCCGCACCGCGTGCTCCGGGCGGACAGGCTCTGGGGCAGGTTGAAGGCGTCAAGGAGACAAAAGCAGCAACCACAGCCGAATTTGGGGCTGTATCGCAAAAAAATGGTCAGTTGCTAGTTTGCACCTAAGAGAGGCTTTAACGTATCCGAGTCTTGAGCCTCTAGCTGTAGATATTAGGGCACGTTTAACTGCCCTTTTGCTTGTGTGGAGTAAGCCCTGGCAGCGTCACTCCCCTTTTCATTAATAAAGGGACATATTGCGAATGTCGCGATCGTTCTTAAGGTCAAGTTCAGCAGTGCCGTAGCTCTTCGCTTTTCATCAAAGTGCTAGAACCAAGTCGTGTGAAATCACGACTGTTACTGCACAGCTGGAATTAGTCGTTTGCTGGAAACATGGAAGGCCGGAAAATGTGCAGAGGAGGAGTCGTGCCCACTGGATGTGTTTAGGTAGAGGGAAAAGTGGTGCTGGGGTCTAATATCTGAAAATGCGATGAAAACCGGGTAACTTGCTGTGTTTAGACATGCCTGGTGCGGGATCAACGCACCTTTTGTTTCTTGGGCTATCTTGGAGCCCCAAGTCAGGACCATTTGATACCCCGGAGCGCAACGTGCGGCCTGCAGAGGGTCCCTTCTTGCTCGGTCCTTCTCTGGCGTCGGTCTGAAAACTGCTCAGTTCTTGCTCTGTGATTGCTGAAGGCAAGACCTGTGTCCAGAGTTCCTTAGGTGGCTTTTCCATCGGGTGGAAGTGGCACTTTCTAGTAGGCTGGATCTTATTCCTGCTGCGGGCATCAAAGTGTCGAACGGCTGTTCCTAGCGCGTCTCTGACTACTCCAAGTGAAGGTTTTGGTTGTCCGAAGACCCGTGAGAAACTTGCTGAAGTGTCATGGAAGCTGGTGCGGTTACTTGGGGGCACTTTTCATATCCCGTAAAACTTCAGCCTGGATGAAATGGGTGCTAAAACACGGTGTCAGGTTGAGCTTTGAAGGAGATGTTTCCTTGGGGAGTGTATCAGGCAAAAGTGCTTTTCTGTCACAATTCTGATCTGAATTTACAAATAAAGAAACTTGTTTTGTCCTGATAGGTTTGTAAAAATACAAGCAGAACTACCAAGCCCTTTCTGTGCCAAGGAACATTGGACTCAAACTGCCGGTTCCTTTTTGTTTCTAGAAAAATAAAACTAAAACAGACTTATCCAGCGTTGTGAAAGCTTCCCCGCGTCATCTGTGCTGCCCACAAGAAATGGTTCATGAGTAGTAACACTCCTGTTCTGACTTTTGGTGAACTCTGTTATATTCCCTAGCCTGGCAGAGTTTAGAGCTTGAGCTTGTCTTGTCTTCATCTTGTGCTGCAGGCAGCAACACGGGGCCTTGACGGGTGACTTGGAGAAAGTCTAGGAGAGTGAGAGGAGGATTTAATCCATCTGGCTGAAAACCAGACGGAGAAGCATCCCTAGGTGCAGGCTTGGGAGGATAGCGTGGGCTTCCTCCTTCCAGGCGTGTTTGGGACAGAAAACGTAAGGTCTGGGGGAGAGGAAGAAGGATAACGCAGAAAAGAAGAAGTGCCTTGTATTCTGTAAACTCATTAGGATTTATGAATGATGCCACGAGAGGAGTTTCTTCACATCGCTCATCAAGAAAAGTGAAGTAATTTCTGGCGTGAAAGTTGTTTTGGCAGAATACTTCCGGTAATAAATTGAAATTATGATCGCTCGCGTGGAGCCCGGGCGGCAGGGAGAGCGAGGATCGCTCATGAGAGCGGTGACCAGTGATCCGGCGTTCCTAGAGGCTGGCATAGAGGACCAGGGAATTCACAGGTTTTTTTTTCCTGATGACTTAGAGCTGGGAACTGCGGAGCGGGGTCAAGAGATCAGCCTGCCTCTTCGGCACAGTGTGGGATGAGAAATCTGTGGTTTGCTGTGGGAATGACTGGTAGGAAACCAGCCCTGGGGCTCTTTGTTTTCAGTTTTTCCATTTTGCTAACGGTTCTGTCATGCGTTTCTCCTCTTCCTCCCCGTCCCCGACAGAGTCCGTAGCCCTTCCTGATATCCAGCTGGCTTTTCTGGTGCCTGCAGGCTTGGAGCAAACGCCTTTGGAGGTGCCTGCCCTCCCTGTGCTCCGTGAGCATCTCTCGTGGAAGAAGCTCTCGCTCCAGCAAACGGCATCTCCTGTAACGGGAGATGCCTCTGGATTGCATTAAACATTCACATGGTGGATAACCTCCCAGAGGTGCACTGACATCTCTAGGCCTCTGATAAGTTCAGCAAAATCCGTTTAAAAATGGTATGTTTAATAAAAAAAACTCTTCCGGGCCCGCTGCCATACAATAACTATTTTTTGTTGACTTAGATCTCAACATCAGTAGCAAGTGAGGCATGAAAAATGTTGTTGAAAATATGGTTTTTAAGCTAAATTGGCACCAAATGGCTCAGCGTTGCCAATGAGCTGTGATATCTTGGAATCTGAAATCGAGACCTGGCTCCTGTTGGCTTTTATCGCGGGGGTTTTTCCTTGCTTAGCATTGTAATGCTAGGAGGCCTTGGACGGCTCCGGGGTGTGGGAAACACTCGGTTTTCCCAGCAAAAAAGAGCGGAGCCTCCTCTCCCTCTGCGGTGAGACGCAGCTCCAGATGAGCAGTAATTTTAGGCCTTTTCTGTGTTGGAAAAATGCAGTATTTGAAAGTCGTCGTAAAGACGGATCTAGTTAATTTGAAAGCGGGCGCCGCAGGTTTTCCTGGGTTGCTTTTCCAGGCAACCCAAGTGTTGCTCGATTCTCTTAAGATGTTCTGGTCCCGCAATCCTGTTGTGGTGATGCTCCTTTTTCGGTGCCTGGTGTCCACTGGGGCCCGGACCAGCCCGTCTCGTTTCAACTCTCCCCTCGAGCTCCTCTTTCCTGTCCTTGGGTTTGTCTTGGGGCAAATGGCACCGTGTTTCGGCCTTGCCCAGGGGTTGGCCGTGCTTCCCGCCTGCCTTTTACCAAGGGTGGCTCCAAGGCACTGTCCCTGCTTGGCTGTTTCCTGGATGAAGGAGGTTTCTTCCCGGGGAGTCTCTTGCAGTTGTGAAAGGTTGTTTTGGGCCATAGTTTTTTGCTAAATTACTTTCCAGTTTCCTAAAACTGCCCAGTTGAATTCCTTCTGGTTATCAGAAGTTTTAGCATCACACTTTTCTAAGTGACCTTTGAGCTTTGCTGAACTTCTTCCCTGTTTTTAGACAGACTAGAAATTGGGGTTGGAGGAAGCATGGGAGTCAAATGTTCCAGTAAATCTGTGCCTTGCTGCTCTCTTCAGTTTAGTAAATTCATGGTTAATTTGTTTTCCATAGTCTTGTTTGAGAGCGCTCGTTAATGAACGCTACATTATAAGGAGTATTAACACAAAGATCCTATCAAGATCCCAGAATATTTCCTTCAGAGAGGAACTAAAGTTTAAAATTAAGCTAAATAGTGCTACTATTAAACTTTTTTTTTTTTTCTTTTTTTTATCTCCTGTGCAACTTTTCCCCCGTTTTTCTTCCTCCTCTTTCCAAAGAACACCACCAACTTGGAAATCCTGTTGTTAACCCCGCTCATCTGAATCCCTGATGTCCGGGATTCGAGTGTGAGCGGAGAGCGCTGCCCTTTCCTGCTCTGCCTCGGCGGGTTTGCAGTGCTGTGTCTGGCCAGGTGGATGTTCTGGATCGCAGCTCCCGTGCGAGGGATTGCCATGGGGAGCAGCTCGGGAGCCGGTCGCTGCCCGGTTCCTGCCAAGAGGGCTCGAAACTCCCGAGCAGCAGCTGGAGCAGAGCAGAAACCCAAGGCAGGTGGAAATGAAGAAAGATGAACTCGGAGTATTCAGTGGTGCTGTTGTGGCCCCTTGCTTTCCCTTCTGGAAGGAACCTTAAACTTACCGGTGTGGATGCAAAATAGTATTGCCCTTTTCTTTCCGGTGGGAGGAAAAAAACAGGGTGTTTTCAGGGAAGGAGGAAGAAAGTATTTAAAAAAAAAAAAAAAAGTTCTGCAAAAGCTCTTCTGTCAGGTGCTGGTTTCAAGAAATTCAGCCCTTAGCTTATCAGAGGGTTATGTACATGCTGCTGGAAACGTTATCCTAGATGCCTGTTAGCCAAAGCAGTAAATCTCCAGCTAGGAGTGAATGACAGGTGGGATTGGAGAGAAAAAAGGCAGTTTTCCTTGGCACGCTGGACCGAAACCGCCGCGCGCCGCCCGGGTCCCTGCTCTGTGCCTGTTCCTCGGCGGTGGTAGCAGGGTGGACGGCGCCTCGTTGGCATCTTCGCGGAGCGGGAAGAGGAGCAGAGCGGCTGGGGCTCCCCGCACGCCCCTGCTGCAGCCCCGAATCGATCCCGGGTGAATCCCCTCTGTAAATCACACATCAGCTCCACGCTATTAAGTGTGTTCTTGGTCTTGGGGCTGAAGATGTGTGGAAACTTGGGCTTCCTGAAGTCTCGAGCTCTTCCAGGGACTGTTTTGCAGCAGAGGGGCTCAAGGTGGCCTCGCCGGGGCCCAGCAAGGCAGGTCCCGGAATGTTGGTCTCCGGGTCTCGTCCCGCAAGAGCGGACCCGTCACTCCTCCCTAGTATATAGTTTTAGTTAAATGCATGGGGAAGACCTCCTTGATGAAGCTGTGCACTTAAAGAAGCAGCATCCAAAGCTGCCCGGAGAGGCTTGTGGAGGAGAAGAAGCCGGGCTGGAACAGGAGGAGTCGCTTCTCTCAGGACTCATCTCATGCACATATATTAGTTGTTCCTGTAGCGCCTTAAGCAGATGATAATATATATTACCATATGGATGAGGGAGAGGTTCCTTTTTCTTACTCCTCTGTGCACCTGCACTCCCAGTGTTGGGGCTCAGCAGATCAGTCCTGCAGCTTGAGCGTTTTTTGGGGTTTTGTGGAATTCTTCGAGAGGAGCATTTCCGAGTTTGCCTTCCTTTCTGGAGTACTCCTGAGTTTTAAGTGACAGCTCAGTAAGTATTTACACAATGTAGGCATGAGCTTTCTGGAGCAAAATGTAAAAGATGCTGCATAATGGTAGGTAAATTTAATAAAAAAGTCTTTGCTTTGTATGTTCAGAGTAAAATGATAGCTGTAGCTAGAGTCTGATACCTGATCTCGTTCCTTTTTATTTTGGAGGGGAGAGAAAAGGGTGAAAAAAGAGTAGGAGCAAGGGAAGAAGGGATTTGTTTCATTCCATAAACACTAAAGTGAAAAACTTCCTGTTAGGAGGGTGAGTGAGTGCCTGTGTGTTAATTCCTGTGAAATTCCCATGAAAAATCAGTTCGTGTAAGTAACCCTGCAAATCCTCCTGGTCCATTAGAGTCTGTGGCCCTTTATGGAGTAACCAGCATGTTATTTCCTTAAGTTAACTTTAGCAACTGAACCTCTTTCAAGGACAACTTAAATTGCTACTATTTTTTTTTCCAAACTTGCGTAACTTCCTGTTGCTGCTACGTAATTAATCTTGTGCCTAAACTATCCCACCGAGCTGCGAGGCGGAGGCAGGAGCGCTTTCCGGAGAAGCCGAGGGAGACCCCAGAGCCCTGGTCCCCTGTGCGCCGGGTCCCGCTGTGGCTCTGCCCTGGATTTCGTGCCAACCTGGGAGTTTCTGGCCACGTGACAAACCTGAGGAATAACTTTGTCATTTTTTGCTGGGAGGTGACAGCGATGTCCTGGAGGAGGCTGGGAGGAGAGAGCGGTGGCAGCGGCTGCGCGGGGCCGACCGTAGCTGCGACTTTCCGTCCTGAGAAATTCTGCGACTCTTCTCAAGGAGCAGCTTTTGAAGTGAGGAGGACTCTGGAATTTCCCCAGGGGAGACTTAAAACAAGTACTTCCCCCCTCGCTTGTGAAATTTCTTGCAGGTCTGACTAAGAGAAACTCTGAAAATCACCGTTTCCCTTCTGATGTCAGCACGGCGCTGGCAACTTGCCCGTGAATAACTGAACAGGAATGTTTTAAATCCCGTGCCCAGGCCACAGCCTCAGCTGCGGCTCCCGCCGCCGCCGTGGGAGACGGCCCCGCGCAGCCGGGGGGTCGCGCTTCGGTGCCGCTCTGCGGTGGCCGCACGTGCTCCGCGCGGGCCCTGCGTCTCCGCGCGGGGGGCACCGGTTCCGGTCCGAGGGCTCTGGCCTCCTGCAGAAGCTCCGTGGCCCGTTGCCCGTGCGGCTCTGAGCCCCGTCGCTGAGCTCTGCGTCCCGACCCGAGCGCCCGGCTCGTCCAGCCGTGCCGCGGGGCACCCGGCCTTGCCGCCTGTGCTGCTTTGCTCTCTCTAACATTACAAAAAATCCTCCCAGTCATCCTTATTTACATTTATTCTGCTCTTGTCTTCGTGTCCTTTACTCTGTTCTTGTCCCTTTGGATAGGGGGGAGCAGCTGCAGGAGAAGGGGGTCACCTGCTTTATGAACATGGGGCTTTCTCCCTTTCTGCAGGCTCCTTGGGATAAAGCTGCCAGTTAAATTGCAAAACGTCTCCTTAGACTTGAAGGTTTTGGTGCTTGTCCGGGATCCTTTTGAAGGGATGGACTGTCCCGCTCTGCTACCTGAGTGTCCTCAGGGTCCCGGCCCTATAAATAGCTTTTCCTGGCAGTGTGGGATCCTTCCTCTACTCGCTCTGAGTTTTGTTCTTCGTAACAGTCTAATGATGGATTTAAAGTCCAAATGACTGTAGGACTATGCACCCTGTACAAGTTTAGGAGGAGAATCTGGTATTCATTAACTGCATGTAAATAATTAAGCTGGTGCCGGACAAGAGGTGGTCTTCCCTGAGACAAGCTTGTGAAATACCTTGAAGGAAAGTTCTTACCTGTGTGTAGGGACTGTATTGAAGTGATGGGAGTGCTGCCATGAGATATAACTTGATTTTCTCTTTTCTTTAATATCTCGGAGCCGGGGGCTGGCGTTGCTGACCAAGAAGTCTCTGTGCTGAAGGGCAGTTTGCTGAGTGTGACCACGTGCCTTGTTGTGGCACCGGGGCTGCACGTGTGGCCCCAGTCCGGCCCTTTGCGTCGGGTGGGTGTGTGGTTTTGTTTGGTTGTTTATTTAAAAAAAAAGAAAAAAAAAACAAACTCATTTGCTTACTGTGGCATCAGGGACTCGTGATAATTACTGTGCTTTGGAGCCCCTGGAAAGGGCCCAGGGCAGCTGCTACGTGCTGCAGACTTGGACATCTTCTCTAATTGTGCGTGGGTAATTGGGTGTTAGTGTGATAGGAACCATCTAAATATCAAAGTCTCTCCTACTCTTTCACGAGATATATATATATATATATATATATATATATGTCATGATATACCTGTGAAGCTAGTAAGTGCAGTTCTTCACTTTTCAGATGGCTTTTCCTTGCCTCTAAACCCTGCGATTTGCTGCATAGGGAATGTTCGGAGCAGGGACTAAAAGCCGCATCTCACAAAATCAAGGTTAATGCTGTAACTGCTCCATCGTACTTTCTCTCTGGGCATGGGATTACACCTGGAACAGTTTCCTTTGGTTTTAGGAAAAATCATCTCGCTGGAAATGTTCCTTCTGGTTGCCTGTGGCTTTTCCGAGGGCAGAATTTGGCTCCCCTGGAATAGGGTACGTTCGAGGGGAAATGACTCTCAGGTAACGCGTGAGCTAATCCTGGATCAGGATGGAGGTTCTTAATAGAAATGGCATAAAAAGCCTCGTTGAGGTAATGCTCTGGAGGAGAAGCGCAAGGCCTGGCTGAAGCTTCTCTCTGCTCTTGGATGTGTGGAAGCGGCTGTCAGGCCTCTCCTGAGTTATCCTCCCTGCCTGGACACTAAAGATACTGCGAAAATGCCTTTGCTGGCCCTCCTGTTCGGTTCACAAGGCATGACAGTGATGGAAAAGCTTGTTTCCGCGTTAATTGTGATTGATTACCTTGCAATCTAGGACAAGATTTCCTTTGAAAAGCTATATGCTGATTTGGTGTCAGGAATTAAAATCAGATGAAGTGATTAGTGTTCTATGAAATATCCCCAAGCAATTGCGTGCTCCTCGGAGGTTCTGGACCGTGCTCTGGTCCTTAACTCTTGCCTTCCCTTCTCTGGAGCAAGATGCTAAATCTAGCGTCCAAATGCGTTGGAAAATAATTTATTGGGTGTTTTGTAACAGAGAACAGGGGTGTGATTTGGCTCTGAGCTTCAGAGTGGAGGTGTATGGGCACTAACGATGACCGTGGAGCGCGTTGAGCGTGTGTAGTGGCAGCACAACAGTAACGCTTGCGCCGATGGTCAACGCGCGCTAACGTTCGACGCGCGTCGCATCTCTCTGTAAATGGCAATAAGCCGTTCCGAGCTGTCGCTGCTGTCAAGGCGCAGCCGTGTCTCATTTTCCTTTTCTCCTACGAGTTGTCTCACGGTTTCTTGTTCTACCTGTTCCCCAAACCAGCGCGGAGCTCGCGGCGCCGGCTGGCCCTCCTCCCCCCGTGGCATTGGCACGCTTCGGGATTTCGGTGCGTTCTCAGCAGCCACGCGCTCCTCTCGGCCTGCCAAACAGCTCCCCGCCGTGCTCGCTGCCTTGAGAAGAAGCTGGAAGCTCTGGGCAGAGATGGGAGAGAAGCCCTGGGCGAGGAGCTGCTGTGGGGCTGTGAAACCCAGGCCTCGGTATCGCTCTGGCCAGCTGCACGAGGCTGTGGGTTTTTTGGTTCGTTTTGAACAACCGTGACCTTGTGTCACTGTAGAGTTGGGATTTGTGTCAGGCTTGTCATGAGTAACGTTCCTGAATCAGAGCAGTGTTGGTCTAGTGAAGGCCTTACCAGTGTCTTCACTGCTTCCTGAGCACCTACTTGGTTGCAGCTTTTAATTTTCTTGCCTGCGTGGTCTGTTCATCTCCTCCAACCTCCTGTCCCAGCCCAGGCAGGGCAGCAGCTCTGCTTCCTGGGTGCAAGTAGATTTTTCAGTTAAGAATCCTGGAAATTGGTTGTCGTTTGCTGCAGTTATCAGTGCATCACTGGTAAATGCAGGTGATATCTTGCCATTACTGCAGTTTTAAGTATTTTGTGTTCCATGGAACCAAAGTGGAGCCTGAAATTTTAAGGCTAAGATAAAAGAGCACTCCACAAAGTCCACAAAAACATCTTGCAAATTTATCAGCAGCTATAGTGAGAGGGGAAATAACTTCATCAAAACAGAGCTGTGTTACCTTGTATCGTGTTGGGTCCCTTCTGTAAAATATCAGGGTGGAGCCGGGAGGGACGGACAGTGTTTAGGGAGCACTAAAGTGCCCATTAACGAGGTGCCACTGGGATTAATCCTAGTGAGGTGCACAATGTGGGGCCAACATCAGCTGCTAATCTGTACCCAGAGTCTGCTGGAGATACTGGGGCTGTGATTAGCAGGTCGTTGCCGCAGCCCCCTTGGGTGGATTGTGCCCTTGGGATGGGAGCTTCACCAGCAGGCAGCAGCTCTGAGGTGGCCGCAGGAGGAGCGTGGAGTTCTGTACGTTGTTGGCTGCAAGGTGGGCTGTTTATTCCGCAGATTGTTTCCAAAACGCGGCCTTCTTGGATGACTTGGGGCTTCCTTCGTGCTTTTCGATGAGCTCAGACCGTGCAGCAGCGCCCGCGAGTGCGACGCAGCCTGGAGAAGCTGCAGGCCCCGACACGCAGCCCTCGCTGCGGCAGGCGGCTGCGCTGGACAAGATGGAGCTGCGTGTGCCGAGCTGCCGCTCCGAGGAGCCTGGCGACCGCCGTTGGAGCGTCCTGCGGCCGCGGAGCCGGGAGCTCGGAGGAGCTGCCCGTTCCAGAGCCCCGAGCTGCTCCTCCGGCCTCCGTCCTTCCCAGCTCCGCGTGGGGAGCAGTCGTGGGAATGCGTTCATGGGGAGCCTTCCAGCCACCCGTTCCCCTGGTGAAAGACGAGGAAGGCAAAAGTCCAAAATGTCCAAGCACAGCTTTTCCTTTCTGAACGGCCCTGGTGGGTAGAAACCTGTAATGCGCATTTATTCCTGTTTGATAGGTGAAAAATGAAGGCAGGGGTGAAAAATAACAGAAATGTCTAATATAGTACAGTCACAATGTGGATGCCCTTAGTTCTGCAATCTAACTGTATCCTTTCCCCTGCTACGGTTGCGTGACAGGCAGCCCGACCCGTGACTTCCCTCTGCGCTGCTTGCGGCTTCGCTGTTTTGTTGCTTCGGTGTGGGAGAAGTTGGATCCGCGCAAACTCGGGGTCTACTCCGATGCTCTGGAGGGCGAGCGAATGGTTTGTGATGCAGGTGATGGTGAATTCTTTGTAGAAAGTTAGGAGGAAGGGGCTGAAGGTGCCCTGAGTTTGGAACGTGCGCTGGGACAGCTTGGGTTTCTGCACACGTAGGGGCTTTTAATGAGTTGATGAAACGTACTTTGCTGTGGGAAGTAAACTCTACCGAGGCCTCTTTGTCTTGGATCTCCCTTCAGCCCTGAAGCTTTGGAGGACAAATGACATGTCAGCAGCGTTCAGCATCAAAAGACATCCATCTTCGAGGACTGTATTGCTTATTTGAGAGGAAACAGGGCTTTTGGAGAATTAGCTGGATGGTGGTGACCGGAGGTTGCCGCAGGTTGCGTTCGTCTGAACGGCTTTACGGGGTTTCCGGAGCCCTCGAAGGGTTTCGGGAGTGCTTAGTGGGAGTATTTTGCATCTTGCTAGCGATCTGGAGCAGCTGGACTCTGAGTGATTGAAATTAGATCACCTAAATAGTGGTGACACTTAGATTAATTCTGCTCTTCCATCCGAGCCCTTCCTCCTCTTGCCTTTTTTACGGCTTGCTCTTGGCCGGGTCCCATCGCTGTGGTACAGCGGGAGCCTGCGCGCTCCTCCTAGCGCGTGAGGAGGCCTGGAACGAAAACGCTGTAATCAGACCCCGAGCTGCCTTTTCCTTGACTTGCTTCCAGTTCATTAGAGCAGATGTAGGATGTTGGCTAAACCCAAAGCCTGATTTAATATTCAGGAAGGAAGTTTCTTTCCATCATAAAAGGAGCATCACCTCATTACAACTGTCGCGTGTTTTTTGGGGTCGTCTCCCGCGGAGCTGAGATGCTGCTTTTTGGATGGCGTGCAGGTGCTTGGAAGACTGCTTGGGAAAGGGAGGGCAGGGGCGCTTTAGAAATTTGGGACTGAATTGACCAAATAGGGTGCTTCTAAAATGAACTGAAGTTCAAGAACGAGCACGTTGCCAGTTACCTAACTCCGAAATGTCTGAAAATGTCGCTAGTTCCCACCTGTTGCATAAGAATCATAACCCTTCGTTAATTCAGACTGCTGCTAATTTAGCAAACAGTGTTGGTCAGAAGCAGCTTGTAAGTAGTGACAGCTCCTGCATCCAATTCGGTGCCTCTTTGCTGAGGAAGAAGAGGCATCATTGCTGAGGAGGAAGAACAGCGCTCCCCCGTCACCCAGGGCAGTGTACACTGTCCGCCAGGTCCTTTGGTAGAGCAGCTTTTCAGAAATAAAGTAAAATACCCCGTTATTGTAAGTATGCATCTGCCTTCAAGGAGCTTCCGAGGAGCGCAGAAAAGCAGTTGTTTGTCATCTTCAAATGTGATAGCTGTTGAAATAATACAGAGAGATACCTAAATAACGCGGTGTGATAAGCAGCAGGGCTGTGTGTCAAGGGCAATGACTGGCTGAAGAAAGGACCTGAAATCTAGAGCTTTGGTAAGTAGGATTTGTTGGATTTGCTAA
Source organism: Tinamus guttatus (assembly GCF_059628265.1). Lineage (NCBI taxonomy): Eukaryota > Metazoa > Chordata > Aves > Tinamiformes > Tinamidae > Tinamus > Tinamus guttatus. The sequence continues at coordinate 2,715,697 of NW_028288931.1, forward strand.
GGGGGCTTAAAGCCAAGCTTGGAGGGAAAGATGAGATGGACAAATGCGCTCCGTTAGGACAGAGGCTCTCTGGGCACCCTGCTGCCCTTTTCCACTTTTCCAAGACAAAGAAATCAAAGAGCCCTCATCATACTTGGGTGCGAACTTGAGTTGTTGCTGAGGAAGATTAAAGCTGAAGATCTTTTTCCCCATTTACTTCTTTTAAGAACAAAGTGTTCTTTAATGCTATACCCTGTAAGCAAAACTGTGGTCAGTTTTAATCAATTTGAAGAATATTAGTAAGCACGGTGCTTAGGAAAGTCCTCCGAGATGTGTGGACTGGCCCCTTGCGGAGAAATGTTAATAGGGTAATTACTGTATTATGTTTAAACCAGGAAGATGCAAGTCTGAATAGCTGTTCTGAGAAAACTTACTCATCTTTTTTTCACTGGGAAAACTTAGTATCATGGATTTACAGAAAATCTCCCAAAAGAAACCTATGCAGTAAATATTTATCAAAGAAAGGAGCAACATTGAATAGGGCTGATTTAAAATCGACAGGAGCTCCAAGTAACCCTTGGTCACAGCAGGTGAGTGAAGTCAGTTAGAAAATGTTCCTTTTTCCCCTTTGTGTATGAAGTTGATTTCGTTAGCCTGTTCCGAGGCCTGTGTGCTAGCAGATTATTAGAGGAATAGAAAGTATGTTTAGTCAAACTCTGGTCTACTGAAAAAATCCTAAGAAAAGCCAAACTCCTCATAGTTGCAGAACTGAAACTATTAAACAGAGCTCAGTTATTCAGGCACTAGTAACCGGTAATGACATTGCGGGGAATGAGATGAACTTTTCACTGGTTGTGTATTAAAATCTAAATTATATTCCAGCACGCAGGGGACCACATGTTCGGTTTACTCTTCTGTAGCTCTTCTAAAATTGGCTGTGTCCCTCAAATTCCTACAGGAGAGTCGATACCTCCAGGGATTCAGTTATTTCCTCCTGGAGATGCTGACCTTAGTCTGCCAGGGACCTTCCCGCAGCGGCGGGCGCAGGACGAGCGAGCAGCGGGTGCTGCGGCCCTGCCTGGTGTCCTGGTTCGGCCGGGGGCTGCAGGCAGCTGCTGCGTTTCTCGAGTTTAAAAAGGGGAGGGATTTTTTTTTTTTTTTTTAAAAAAGGAAGTGCACGCTTCTGTGATGCTCTGAATAAAACACATCTCTAGCTTTACTATCCCACTGGGATACTTGGTTCAGCGTTCACACGGTGATTACTTCTAACGGGGTTTTCTAAGTCTTTGTCTTTTGGGGGCATCGTCATCTATTACAGGAGGATTTTTTTTTTCCTTTTTTTTATCCTAATTTCACCTTAGCTTCTTCCACTTCTTTTTAAAAACGGACAGCCCCAAGAAGAGGGGCAAGGAAGCACAACTGGGTACGCAGGTCCTTCAGAAGGCTATAAAAGGTAGTGAGATCAGGCTGGGCTCCTGACGCCAGCGCAGCCGCTCGTGTCTCGAATAGACGGCATGAAAGCGTTCCCGACCGGATGGGCGACCCTTGTTTGCTCCCTGTTGTTAGTTGGGGCTCATTTCCCAACTTGAGCTCTTCAGACTAGTCACGGGGGAGCTCGAGCTGCCTGTGTTGGGGGTTTCAGAAGTTACGGCAAGGCAGGAAAGTGGCTGAAGCGCAAGAGGGGGAACGCGGCCGAGTTCGGCTGTGCTGGAAGGCCCTGCGGGTCTCCACGTCCCCCGTCCCAGTTCCCCTGCTCTGCGCTGCCAGGTTGCCACTGGCTGCGGTTTGGGAGGTGGAACTCTCGGCTTCCCACACTTGTGGGTCAGTGCGAACTGTGTGTGGTTCGTGATGCTGGGGGTGATTCTTCTCGCTCTGCGTTTCCTTCGTGCGCCGCGTGGCCGGGTGCCGCTGCCCCCGGTGGGTTTGGCACTGCTGAGTTGGTGACGATTTCATGCCCATCTCGCTGATGTTGCCTTGAGGCTCCTGATGCCTTAGCTGCAAGAGCATCCTTGAAAACACGACCGAGGTTTAGTTTGAGGGAAAGGGTTCGTGGTGCCTCCTCCCCAGGGTGGTGCAGCTGATGGGACTCGCATTGGAGTAGAAGGCGTGAGAGGGGCCCCGAAACCTCTCTCCATCTTGGTGTGGGCCCCCATGCAGGCCCTGTGCGGCGCTGCCTCACGGAGCGAGCGGCGCCGCCTCACGGCGCTCGCCTCAGGTAGCACCCGTCTCCTCGCCCGCGTCCGGCTCGCGGGTCCCCCCTGTCCCCAGCGGTGCCCACGGCGCCGCTCGCCGCGTCCGGGCCCGCGGGCCCTTTGCGACGGCAGCGCGCGGGCGCCAGACAACCCCGCGTGCCGGCGGGGCCGCGCGGCCGGTCACGTGCGCCGGCGCTGCCACCGCCGCCGGGGTCCTTGCCCATCTGTTCCCGGCTCTTTCTGGGTTATCAGGCGCCGGTCCAAGTCCTCGCAGGCAGCCTGCTCCGTGACCGGTGCTCCCGAGCGCTAACCTTCCCGGCAGGGCCCGGCGCCGCGTTGCTTCCATGCAGATGAGCCACGTGCTCCTGGCTCCGAGGCGTTGCGCAGGAAGCGCCGTTTCCTGCGCCGCGTTCCCGGCGGGCGGCTCCGGGCGCGCGGCACGGGCCGGGGATCGCGGCGGGATCGCGGCGCGCGCGGGGAGCCCCCCCGCCGCCCTCCCTCGCCATCCCACCTCCGCGGCTACGTCAGCACAACACAACCGCACGCGCTCTCGTACTGGTGGTGTCATTCATTCGGTGCCAAGATTGCTTTAAAAAATTCCCTTGGCCCCAGTTCAAACAGGAGTACAGCTGGGATGTGTTAGATTTTAGGCAGTCTGCCCTCAATTTGAGATGAGTTATAAATAGCAGTGCCGACTTCCTTAACTACCACTCTCCGAGGTAAAATGCAGGTTAATTACTGTGGGAATCAATTAGGGCTTCTCTCGGTTAAACAGCCGGTAATGCTTTTTATTATTTTTTATCACTGGAAACGGACAGCAAATCTGCTCAGGGAAGATTTCAGATCCAAGGTGAGAGCTTGGTGCTCTTTTTTTTTTTTCCTTTTTTCTTTTTTTTTTCTCCTCTCTTTTTGGCCTTTTTATTTTATTGAGCAGCCAAGGAAATCAGTCGTGGCCAATACCCAGGTTTGCCAATAACAGAGCAATACTGAGTCGAGACTGGAGAATTCAATAAATAGCTCCCCCTTTTCCCTTGGCGACGGGGGAGGTCAGGATGAGGCTCCTCTCGATGGCTGTGGCAGTTTGGGCTGCTTGTGTAGCTCTCCCAAGGTGGTTTTCGCCTCTTTACTCCTTTTCACTCTGGGAAGAAAGTCTCCGCTTTAACCAAACTGCTCTTTGAAGAAGTGAATTTTTCTTTGACTAAGTCGAAGTCCAGAAAAATTGGGACGTGAAATCCAGGTGTCTGCTTAGACCTGCACAGAAGGCCTCCCCCGTTGCTGGTCTCCTTGCAGGGCAGCGGCCTGGCTGTCCCTGGGTTTGTTCCTGTGCTCAGGACGATTTTTACGTTTCGGAGGGTGTCTCTGCCCGGTCGCGCACCCAGAGCCCTGCTGTTATTTTTCAAGAATAGCTGCTTTTTGTGGTGCTGTTTCATTTTAGGGGTCTGGCATCCTTTACAGTATTGATTTGGAGCATTGCTTTGAATTGGGCAATTTAAGCTTGCTCCAGGCTTCACGTTACGTGTTCGCAGTCTGGAAATGTCTTAAATTTCATTGAAATATCGGTGTTTTCTTGGGTTGTTTTTATTCCGCGCTGTGCCAAGCACTTTTGGGTTTGGAAGTCAGACCAGTGGCAGAATTGTGTTTTGCCAAGTTTGGGTAGTTAATGGTGTTATAAAACAGCAAAGATTCTGCCACTGAAGGGAGAATAGGGCAATTTCTGTGAATGCAGGGAGGTGCAAGCAGGGGGTCTGGACTTCAGTGATCAAGAAGCGACACTTTTTCTCAATTATGTGTCTCTGTAGCAGGGCCTTGGCTTTTGAAGTGTAATCACAGTAATCTACTCCTGTGGTTTCCTATTGAAAGGATTTCCCATGTATCAGTCCGGAGGGGAAGCTCCAGCCTTTTGCCGCCGGAGTTTGGTCTTTCCGTATTTATCCTCGCGCGTTCCCGCCAGCGCGCGGCCTTCGCTTCCTCCTGCCTTTCCCATCTCACGTCGTGTCGGCAGAAAAGGAGCCGGGCGCCGGCCCCGCTCTCCCGGAGCCTTCCCGGGAGCGCTCGGATCCGTCGGCTCTCGCTGCGTTTCGGCGGCTCTTTTGGGAAGCACGTGGAGTTACATCGCCCCAAAGCACCGGGATAGCGGCTTGGATTGGGCTTCCTGATGCTGCGTGCTCTAAACCAGGCGATGCTGCTCGGCCTAGAGCCCTGCCAGTGCAAGTGTGCTTTAATGGGAGAAAATGGTCCTTTTGCTGGGCCATATTTGGCGTTGGGTTTTCCTTTTGTGGATGGAACCGTGTGGAAAAGGCTGCAGTTTGGCGTGATGCTCTTCCTGGTTGTTTTCAGCACCCTCGGGGCGCGAGGCCCTCATGGAAGAACAGCAGGTTTTGGAAGAACACTGTGCAGAATCGTACGCCGAGCGATCGAGGTGACGGCGTGGTCACGTCCTGGGAACAAGCTTTTTCTTTTTTTTTCTTTCTTTTTTTTTCCTCTGGCTACATAAATAGTTCCGAATGTTTCTTTGAGTGGTTTTTTTTTTTTAGACGTCTTCCTGTAGGAGTCACGGCAAGAGTGGATCTTCACCTTGTTGCTCTCCTTCCTGAAGATATGGTTAGCGTTGTGGGTGACCACAGACAAGCAAATCTGGGCAGAGGAGGCTGCGTGTGGTGTGTGCGTATTAGAAAAAAACAAAAACACGTTCCTCAGAGAGGAGCAGAGCCGAAGGCGGCTCATGGTAGCGGACAGAGGGGATGAGGCAACAACTGGAGGAAAGCAAGTAACGAGCGGAAAAGACGCTGAAATGGGTGGTCAGGAACCAAGAGTTGCACTCGCCGGGGAGGAGAAAGGAAGGGGGGGACTAGAGGGAGAGTCCAACGGTCCCAGTGCTGCCGGTTTCACGGAGCAAAGGAGATAAAGGGGGGAGGAAAAAGCTTTGGGTAATCTAGGGGAGGCAGGAGGCAGCGCTCAGGAAGCGCTGGGGGCGCCGGCCCGGGAGACGTAAACACGGGATGTGTCCGTTAGGGTGGATCCGATGCTCTCGTGTTGCTGTAGCTCACAGGATTGAGGACCTTTAAGGCTTCTTTTTTTTCTTTTCTTTTCCATTCTCCTGAACTAACCTCCTTCTCGGAGCCCTGTGTGGATGCAGTGATGGCTGGAGTGGGAATTGCCCTTCGGGATCGCCGTGGGTTAGGGCTTTTCTCACTTCTGAGTTACAGCAACCGAAACCCACGCTACTCGTCAGCGGTAGCACCTGCCATGGCTTTAACGTAAACCATGAACTTTTCCAGAGCTGCCTTAGTGTCAGTGTGCACTAACAGCACGATCGAGTGTGGCAGGACGTGGCTTTAAATCTCTCTGTCCTCCTAGAGAGCATCAAATCAGTAAAGTGTGTGTGCTGGCCTGCAAAGAGCCCTGCAGGAGGACAAGTGCTGTTTGCAGGGGCATGCAGGGCTGCCCCGCAGCAGGGAGGGTACCTGGGTCTGGCTCTTACTTGATTCACGCTCTCGTGGTGGAGGTTTGTCCAAGAAAACCCCAGCTAAGTGAGTAGCTGCCCTGTTTACCCAAACTCAGGGAGCTTCTCCAGCCGTTCCCACGTTTGGCAGTGCCGTCCCGCGCGGCGAGCTCTCCGCGGCGCCCTGCTTGGCAGCGCGCGGCGCTGGCAGGCGAGGAGCAGCAGCCAGCTGGTCAAACAAATGTTCGCAGGGGCTGCGCCGCGGGGCCGCAAGCTGTGCCGGCTGCCGGGGCCGCGTTTTGGGAAGCGGAGCCGCGCGGAGCGGGGCTGGATGCGGCGCGGGCGTCCCGGCGTTGGGAGTTCCCGGCGCTGCGCGGTGCTTGTGCGGGCCTGCCGCGCCGCTCCCCAGCGAGGAGGGTGGATCTGTGCAAATACCGCCCCGGGGCTGCGGGCAGGGAGGAGTGGGGAATGGGGAGCCCGTCGTCGTGGGGATCCGCTGGAAAACGGCTCATCCGCGCTACGTGGGTGCTCGGGAGAGGAGCCGGCGCTTCTCATGCAGCTCCAATGCTGGAGGTTAAAGACTTGGGCCCCGCTTTAGTGTGGGAACAGGGCTGCTGTGGTAGAAGAGACACATTAAAGACCGTGCTTTGAGGTTCATGGTTTTCAGGAAATTTGATCGACTCTCCTTATGTCCTGGCTCGAGGCAGGGCAGGTTCCACAGTTTGGTAAAGTTGCGTTTGTTCGCTTGTCTCCTGATGTCTGCTCTAAAACGCAGGGACTTGACTTGCAAGGACGAAAAGAATGTATATGTCCACATACATGTATTCGTCTAAAGAAATTCAATTTAGAAACTTTTGTTCTACAAAAGGCAGACATAAAAGTGGGCAAAATGGGACTGTGGTCTTGCCATGACCACCGATGTGATCATCGGTAGCGCTGCCCGGTGTTAGTGCATCAATATGGATTAATTCAGATGCATAAGTGTAAATCAACTGCATTTTGGGAGACCTTGTTATACGTGCAGGAAAAAAGTGTTTCTTGTGAATATTTACGTTTTCATCTTGAACTTACCATGTTGTGGAGGATGTAGACGTTAAACTACTCCCAGCTATGGGGAATCATTTAGATGTGAGCGGGCAGTGGGAATGGTGCTTTGCTTTGGGATACAACAACGGGTTTTAGCGCTCAGAGGGGCAGACCAGCGCCTCGTGCCCTGCGCCTCGTGCTGAAGTTTCCTTCTGGGCTATTTTGGAAGTTGTGAACGATTCCTCTATGCAGCTGGATGTACATAACGTGTCCCCGCTTGCTTTGCAGCCTTCCAGCCCAATGGATCAGATGGGGAAGATGAGGCCTCAACCGTATGGAGGAAACAACCCATACACACAGCAGCAGGGGCCTCAGGCTGGGCCACAGCAAGGACATGGCTATCCAGGACAGCCCTATGGGCCCCAGACTCCCCAGAGATATCCCATGGGAATGCAAAGCAGGACGCAGAGCGCGATGGGCAGCATCTCGTATGCACAGCAGGTAGAGCACCCCAGCTTCTTGCCTCTGTAGGCTCCGTTGGGTCAAGCAGAAGAGCACTGAAACACTGTGTGTTCTGAAGGGACTGCCTCCAGACGGGTCAGAACTGCTTATTTGAGTTATTTGAGCAAGATGATCAGATAGAGACCCCTAAGAACTTAGTGATGGTTTGTTGCTACTAAGGAAAACGTCAAGCACAAGTGATTTCTGCTGTTGTTTGGGAGGTCTCCTTATAGGGTGGCATTTCCAGTCCCTTCCCAGTTAGCTGCTCTGCACAGATCCCTGACTTGTTTCTTCTTACGTGCATCCTCATTTTCTTCGTGTGTGCGAAATACCTTTGTAACGGGTGTAATTCTCCCCTTTTCTGCTGCAGATGCCTCCTTACGGACAGCAGGGCCCCGGCACGTACGGGCAGCAAAGCCAAACTCCGTATTACAACCAGCAGAGCCCTCACCCGCAGCAGCAGCAGCCGCCGTACCCGCAGCAGCCCCCGTCGCAGACCCCGCACGCTCAGCCTTCCTATCAGCAGCAGCAGCCTCCGTCGCAGCCTCCCCAGCTGCAGGGCTCCCAGCCTGCCTACTCGCAGCAGCAGTCGCAGCCGCCCCATCAGCAGTCCCCGACTCCGTATCCTCAAGCGCAGTCCTCAGCCCAGCAGCACCAACAGAGCCAGCCCCCCTACCCCCAGCAGCAGTCGCAGTCGCCCTACCAGCAGCAGCAGCCGACGCAGCAGGCGGCTTCCTCGGCGCTGTCGCAGTCGTCCTCGTACCCCGCGGCGCAGGCGCAGCCGCAGGCCGCGTACTCGCAGCAGCGCTTCCCCCCTCCTCAGGTAGGCCCTCTCCCGCTTCCCTGCTTTGCCCGAGCGCCTTGGAAGAAACTCGGGCAAATCCTTTCCTTTGCGGGGTTGCTTTGGTCCATCGGGCTGCGCTGATGGCAGTGGTAAACGTGCTGCCCTCTCCCTTGTGTCTAGATCTGTGTGATTTATTTGGCGGTACCGGGCCGAGCTCCGGTAGCAGTTTGGACGGTTGCTTAAATGCTGCTTGATGGGCAATACCAGGCTAAGGGGTTTCATACTGGAATGCTTTTCCAGTTGTAGGCTGTGGGATAGCTCCAGGTGGTCTACAGAGCTGCTCCATGCAGCACAATAACAGAGTGCTTCTGAGGCTTCAAAAAAACCTATTTCCTGGTGCTTTTGTGTCCCAGACTGAGCCTTCAGGAGGCGTATTGATCGCACAGAGGAAACGAGCATGGGAAAGCTCCTCGAGTTCCTTGCTGCTTGGGTGGAAATTTTCCACCTGCATTTACAGATGGCAGCAAAAAATGGTGCTGGAGCCAAAAGAGACAGTTAGTTTGCAGAGTGACGCAGAGATGATGACAGGAGAGTTTGCTCTTAAATGTAAAACCGGGCTTTAGGGAGGAGAAAGAGCAGTGCACCCATAGAGTGAAAGATACAATTGTGAATCAGATTTTTCTTTTAATTGTATTTATTTTCAACAAGGCTGTGTAATAGTTATGCAAAAAGCCAACTGTAAGCCTTTCAGCAAACATTGTGTCGCGTCAAAGGTAGCTTCCCAAAGTTGGAAGATTTGCCTTTTTCATCGCCTGGCGTTTGTGCACCGAAGCACTTTACTGCTCCAGTGAGATGTCAGAAGGCAAGAAGCTAAGCGGGCCATCTCCCAAGAGAGTTTCTGTGCTTCTGGGCCTGTAAGAAGGGAAAACCAGAGAATTCCTGTTTTGTCATGGTTTAGAGTTCCAGTCCTGACAGTCTCTATAGCAGCCCGGCAGCATCTGTCCCCCTACAGAGCACCAGGCCTGCTGACTTGAACTCTTTACTGTCTTATTTCCCATTCTGGGCAAACGTCACCACGGGTACATAATTCTTCCACAATATGAGAATATACCAGGCCGATTCCACAGAGCTGTTATTTTATTCCCATTTTATGTGTTTTTTTTTTCCTGTCACTTGGTTTTTCAGGAGTTATCTCAAGACTCATTTGGGTCCCAGGCATCATCTGCTCCCTCACTGGCTTCCAGTAAAGGGCAAGAAGAAATGAACTTGAATCTTCAGTCCAGACCTTCGAGCCTGCCGGTGAGTTGCGAGCTGCTCTAGAAGTGAATGGGGCGAGGGCAATCAGAAGCACAGCAGGATAAATTAGCACGGGTAGTATTCCGCATGGAAATGGGAATGATGGGGGCTGCCTGTGCTTTTTACTAAGTCATTAGCTTCTGGCTTCCCACTGGAGATTAAATGTAATTTACAAAAGTAATGGATCCGAGAGTAAAGTTTAACCCTAAAAAGCCTGGTTGGTGTCTCCTAGCTAAATGATTTCCTGAGCTTTCCGACTGCAGTGCCAGAAGTACCAGATTGCTGTTACAGTGGGCCCTGACCTTCAGGGGAAGGTGTCTCATGTTTATTTTATTTTATTGTTCATCGAGTCCACTACTTTTTCTGGCAGAGAGCAGCCTGGTAGAGCTGGTGCCTTTCTATGTCAGTGGATCCTCATATTGCTGAGTTAAGCTTCTTTGGTCCAAGTAGACTTGAATGGTGGATGAGAAAGACAAATTTATTAGTACCTGGAGTGAGGAAGATCAGGCACCAATAGCTCCTCCACTGCAGATACAGATTTATTATTATTTTCTCCTTTTGTATTCAAAGTCTGCTTCTCTGTAAGTACAGCGAGCGGCTGGATATCAGATTAGTGTCTAGTATTGCGGCAGGTTTTAGACTAGAATAGTTAAACTTCAGGTGAAAACTGCATCCAGAAAACTGAGCAGAAGGATTAAAAGTTTAGGTTAGTTTGTTTGAGTTGGTCTGTGCCTCTGACTCCCAAGAATTTGAGTGCTGAATTTCTGATTCTGATGGTTATCATCACTTGTACCTCATAGGAAGCGAGTCGCTTTTTTTTTCTTTAGCCTCTGGCTAAATCTCTTTCTAAGCAGCAGTTGCACTGGTCAAAGGAGAGCGAGCTGTGTGTGTAGCAGAGCTATTTTTGCCTTCAGCAGTGGTAACGGGTCTGTTGCGAGTCCCTGGGAGTAATTCCTTTGGGTTGTGGGTACAGGTTGTCACCCAAACTAAAAAGCGTTGTTAGTGTTGACCCCCTAATGGGAGTAGTTGCGGGTTGTTTCTTTTTTTCTTCCTTTTTTTTTTTTTCCCTCCCTCCTTTTGGACCCTGATTACAAAGATTTAATTTGTTCTGAGGCCTGGGGGAAAAATCCTTTTAAATAGCATGTTTCTTTCCACTCTGCCTCTCCACAAGTTCTTCCATGTGACCCATCCTCTGGCGAAGAACGTAGGAAAAGTGAAGCCACTGAAGTAATTGAAGAAATTGCTGTAGCTGGGAACGGTGGGAAGTCCTGCGTAGTGGCATTGTTGATCCAGCCATCCCGAATCCTGCCAGTCAGCGCCCTCTGACTCAGATTATAGGAATTAGTTGCTCTGCTTAGCAGCAGTGGCTTCGTCTCAGCACCAAGTGGGAGTTTATTTTATGCTTTGTGGTTAGGTGCATTTGGCCCTTTTCAAGTTTCCCTTCTTCCAAATGGCTTTAGAAGAGATCCTGATTCCTCTTGTAAGAGGTGGGATAAGCCTGAAAAGAGGCATTTTCATCCCGTTTTTAGAGTTCTAACATGTCCCCAGTTTCTGATTAGGTAGTTGGGAGGTTTTCTGGAGAGAAATCCAGGGCACAAAGAAATTGGTTCAGCTTTTGGAATCGGATAGCTATAAGGCTTGTTTTTTGTTTTAAACTGATATTTATAGTCGTCCCGATTTTGATTAAACATGGATCAGCTCTTGTAGGAATAGAGAACTCCGTCTTTTAGGTCCTTAACTTAGGAAACATTGAATTTATGTACCTAGAGCCTTCCTGATAGTCTTTGGCACAATGTTTTATGTTGTGCTCCAGTATTAATGTTGGAATTTTCAGCAATAAAGGGGATTTTTTTTTTTTCTCAGCAGATCCTATCACCTTTTCAGGAGATGGTAATTAATGATTTCTCCAGTGCTCTATATGCTCATGTGTAAGCAGCAACATGTCTCATCTTCCATATCTGCTTGTGTTGCTAGACTTTTCTAGCCTAAATATTTTTGATTCACCCTTCGCTTTCTGAAGATTATCCTTACAGAGGGGAGAATGCTGCCCCTAACTTGAATTTGCTGATGCCTTTTGAAGAGCAGCGTGGCCACGTGCTGTCCTGGCTGGCACCCTCCTCCTGTACTTGGCTGGGTGAGGGATTTCTCTGAAGAATTCTCTGCTTCCTTAGGGAGCCGCTATCCGGAATGCAGCTGAACTGAGATTGCTGTTGTGCATGGGAGAAGTGTGGTCTTTGTGCCGGGGTGTGATAGCTGAGTAGTGATCCTTGGTATAAATCTCTTTGTCCCAGGAGAATCCCAAGTCTCATCTCTTCCGCAGAGGAGTCTTCCTGGGAGTCATCTCCAGTTCCTCTAATGTCTCTGGCTTTTGAGCCCTGGATCCTGAGTCTGTAGGAGTTGAATAATTCCAGCTATCAATTACTTCTCTAGTAATTAATAATTTTAGCAACAGTAGTTTAGATTTGCAAGGTGCTGGTAGCAAGAAGAGGGAAGCAGAAGGGTGTTAAGGTTGGAGACCTTAAAGCAGTTTACAAAGCAGACCTGACCTGATGCTGGTATTTACTGGCATAGGTGCTTTTCACTGCTTCTGTTTTTTTTAGTGAAGTTTATCCATTGAAACCACCGGTTTTGTCAGAGACTGTTTTCAGGTCGCTGGTGAAACCAGGAGGAGGGATATTGGCAGGGTTTTGGAAGTACTGGAATATGGCAAGGCTGTGCTTGGTATTTTGTTGCAATAAATGTGTAATGAGGCAGCTTGTGCGGATGTTTGAGCACCTCCATCCCGGAATGTCCTTGCTTTTTCTGTTGTTAGGTACTGTGTTGGCTGAGGGAGAAATTTCACCCCTTTCTGGGGCAATATAGTTCCATCTTGATGTGGAATGAGAATCAATTTAATCTCACTATTTTGCACTGTTACAAAACTTTCTTTTTTGTTCACCTGCACTTCACTTGTTTGTTCATCACTGACTTCTGGTCCCAAAAGCATCATCTTTGTTGGTGGCAGAAAAGAATATGATGAAGAACTCATCTCTGATCCGCATTTAGTTTCCGAACATACATGCCGGACTTGGATCATTGCAGGATGAAAAATGAGGCTATTGGTTTTCCTCTTGGCTGTGCACGCGTCCTCCTTCCCCAGCAGTTTGGGGAGGATTTGTTTCAATTTGGGCTCCTGGAGGTTCTCAGCACCAGCTGGATGTGCCCGTCCTACCGGATCATCCCTCAGCGGGTGCGCCGTGGATCCCTGAAGTGGAATAAAGTTGAGCTCCGTCAGCTGCAGCCCCTGACCTGGAAATAATCAACACAACAGGCTGAAACGCAGCTCCGAACTGTGTCCAAGCTGCTGCGGACGGCGCGGGAGCCGCAGCCCGGGAAACGAGCGCTTCCCTAGAAATCCGTCGGGCTTTTGGGTGATTTCTTTGCAGGGAGGGAAAGGAAACTTTTATGGGAGAGTCTGGGTGCTCCTTCAGTCTCGTTTGACGAGTGGCCTTGTGCCCAGCTTGCGTCTGCCCTTTGGAGCTCGTCCGGAGCTTTGGAGCTTCCCTGGAATGGTGATGTGGGCGCCGTGGTGCCCGGGCGCCGCAGCTGCGGGCAGGACGAGACAGCGGCAGTCGGAGCGTCGCGCCGGACGTGCGATCCCGGGACGCTGCCGTTGGGACATGGCTCCTCCTGCTGAAACTGAGGTTTTCCTCAAGTTACGGTGATCCTGGGTGTTAAAATGGTTTTCCGTGACCAAGGCTGTGTAAGCTCACGTGTGGCACTCTGACGATGGCTTCCATGTGGTTTCTGGGGCAGGCTTCGCTTTTTCCCTTTTCACTGTGGTCGTGGCCTCCCCAGCGCGCTGCGGGCTGCCCCGCTGCTGTATTTCGGGGGAGGACACGTGCCGGCCCCGCTTCCCAGAGGCTGCGATTTGTCCGTGTGGCAATTCCTGCCCTCCCGGCCCTGCCTCCCCGTGCCGAGACCCAGCAGGGCGCACGGGGAGGAGATGCCCAAGTTCCCGACGCCGGGGCGCCGTGCGGGCCGTGCCGGGGCCTCCGGGAAGCTCCGCTCGACGCAGCCTCGTTTCCTGTTTCTATTCCGGGCGCGCGGCGCCGCTTCCTGCCTCGCCGCAGGGGCCGTGGGGCGGCGGGCTCGAACGACGCTCCGGCCGGCGCCCAGGCCGGACGCGGGAATCTCGGAGGCCGGACACTCGTCTGGGCCCGGTCCCCGTGTCCCCGGAGCTGCCGCCGCCGGGAAGCCGCCGCTCCCGCTCATCCCGGAGCGGGAAGGCGCCCGGTGCTCCGTAGCGACTCCGCGGCAGCTCGGCGCGCTGGGGAGGGAAATCAGGTTTTCGCTTCCTTTTTGCCGCCGATTCGGTGACGTCGGGGCCCAGCCGCCCCGCACGGGAGCTCCTGTGTCCATATTGGTGTCTCTCTCTGCTCCTTCCACCCACCGGAGCGGCGGATGGGCCCCGGCGCCGGCTCATCCCACCTCGTCCGGCCCCGCTGCTGCCGCCTCCACTGAGGTGCAGGTTTGCGCGGGGGTTTCCAGTGAGCCCCGAGCTGGAACTGGAGGGGCGGTTGTGTGTTGGGTTTTTTTTTTTTTTCCCTTTTAATTGAGTCTTATCTTGGAAAAATAGAACCTCGCCTGCCTCTCCTTGCGCGCGCTTGTTGCTCTGAGCTGTGGCGAGAGGAGAAACCCCGTGGCTTTTTTTAATGCGTCCTCAACTCGGCTCCATCCAGGCCAGCGGCCCCGGAACGTGGCATGTTGTGTAGGACAGATGTGCCCAGGAAAACAGCTGCTCCAGGGATGGCCGCGTGCGAGGCCTTGGCGGCGCTGGGGCCAGGGCTGCCAGCTTCCAGCGGGCTCCTCGGCAGCCCTTGGCGAGGGAGCTGCCAGCTCCATCAGGCCTGCAGGTACCCGCTGCCTTCGCAAAGCTGCTTCCCACCTCAAATCACTTTCTCCTTTATGCTTCGTTAGAAATTAATTCTGCCATTCCCTTAATTGCCTCAAAGAGGCTGATGGCAACGCCAAAAGCTGTGTTGTCTTAAAATCCACAAGGCTGGTTTTAACAGGTGTCTTTCGTGTTTCTTAAAACTATTTTAAACTCCTGCCTTTGCTGTATTGCTTTGCCCACCCAAACTCGTGTGGTTGGCATGGTGGCATGATCACATGCTGGGATGACTAAACGCTCCGGAGTCTAAATTGAACACAGCAGAGATTGGAAGGTGCCTCGCAGAGGAAGCGCTGCTGCGGGATCCGAACATCCTTACGGCTGGCAAGAGGATGGAGCTTCCTGCCTCCGCCGCGGTTCCCTTTGCGGCTCATCTGGGCCGATGGGCTGCAGTGGAAGAACACCCAGAAAAGAAAAACCTCTGGGCAAGAAAAACCCTGAAGCTCTTTAACCAAACAGGTTGTGGTCTGTCAGCTGAGCCCCGGCCGCGCTTCGCGCTTGTACTTTTCTTTTCAAGGCCTCGTGTCGGACCAGCCCTTCTGATTGATGTGGTCAGCGGGTCGGGCTCGCCCACCCCAGTCGCCTTCCAAGGGAAATCCCTGCTGCTGAGACCGTCCTTGGCCGCTGCCTGTTGCGCAGGGCTCCCGCCTGCTGCTCTCCTGCAGCTCGTCACGGGATCAGGGTTACTGAAACTTGAGGTTTTATCCCTTCTGCTGGGTGCTTGGGCCAACTTTGACGTTAGCCCTGGTGTCGCCAGGCTAGAAAGCGAACCCGAAGCGTTCCCACCGTTACTTGGGATGCTCTGTGTTGTATTAACGCTCAGATGAACCTGGGAATGCTGCAGAAGCCGAGCTGGCTCACAAAGGATTGCAAGGGAAGCACCTTCCACAGAGTTTTGCTGCTGTTTAATTTTCTGGGATGCTGCAGAAGAGTGGGGCAGCCGGCTGGGAATGCCGGCCTTGCCATGGTGGGTTTCCCTGCAGCAGGAATCGCGTTGCTCCTTCCATCCTTCCTGCTGCAGCTCGAGCTTTCGCGTCTCCCCTCTCCGAGGGCAGAGCGAGAATGTGGGGATCGTGAGGCTGCTCGGTGTTCGGAGGGGGAGGAAAGGCCCCGTTTTTTCCATTTTTAATTTTATTTGAAGGGGAAGAGGAGGAGGGGAGCAGGAGATGTGATTAAAGCTCCTGCCGAGCAGATCTGTGGGAGTGGAGTATCGACCTCTGAAAATCAATGGCTGCTGCAGCAGCAGAGCTGGCCCTGCTGCACGGGCTCCCGTTGCAGGAACGCGGTGACGCCGGCAGCGCTTCCCTCCACCTTCCTCCCTTTCCATCCGTACCCGCTTTCCGCCAAGCGGCCGCGCTCGCCTCGGTTTACCGGGGTGGGTAGAACAGCGACTTATTTTTGCAATCGGAGTGAAATTTCCCGTGTGACGCCGAGCCCCTCCTCCTGCCAGCCTCCTTTCTGAGCGCTCCTTTTCCTGCAGTGCAGCTAGAGCCCGCAGCTTCCCCCAGTTTGTCTAAAGCCAGCCTGGAAGAATGAGCTTTTCAGCTGCTTTTTTTGAGCAAGGAAACTGGGCGAATCTCTCCTGCACGTTCTAGTCCCCATCTTAGGTTGGTAGTTGTCAGCACGGATGCCCGAGAGAAGCTTAAACTCCTCATAAGGGAAGGGAATATGGACTCCGTCTAAAGCCGTGGTTGTTTTAGTGGGCTGATGTTTTTCCCTTGAAGTAGCAAAAGTCTGTTAGTTACTCCTGCAAGCAATCTTTTAAAAATAGAGGAAATAAGGGGCATGTCGTAGGACTAGAGCAGTTTTGCACATGGTGAATTTTGTAAGCAGGATCTTAGATCTGTCCGTGGAAGAGCTCGATGCAGAGCACGAGAAGCGTTCAGCTTGCAGGCACTCACATGTGGTCCTTGCTCACAGGAGAGGCTGAATTTCCACAGACATATCTGAGGGGCAAATGCAGAGATTCTTCTTATATAATCACAATTTTATGTTCCTTCTGGTCCCTGTGAACCTGCAGCTCCCACAAAGGCATGGAAGAAGTGCACCATGCAGACTCTCTGGTAGTGAGTTTTCTTCTAAGCAGTCCCTGTTTCTTATGCCAAAAGAAAGTTGTCTTCCCTGTGAAGCTCCAACGCGGTTTTTCCATGCTTAGGAGAGCGGGAGTTATGGCAGTGGCGTGGAAAGCTCCACGTGGTCAAGGAGGCACCAGCTCATGTTGCTGGGCTTTGGTGCTAATTCATCACTTTTTATTCATCTTGGGAATGTGGTTGAGCATGCTTCCTGCGCACGCATAAACCCAAAATAAATAACAGGCAAAACTGCAGCTCAAAAATAGGTATTTTTGGCTTCTACCCCACTCCCCCAGCAGGTATGAAGGGTGCAAAGCAGACAGGAGCAGAATGCTGAACATGATCTTTGAGTTCGTGTTAAATTCCAGAAATATTCTAGGTTGAGAATGGTGTTATTGGAGAGAGATTCTGCATGTGTCCGTCCTCCTCCCCTGTGTCTTGTCCAACCTGTGCGTGCACGGAGCACGATCGTCATCCAGGAGGAGTTTTGGGGGCTGGACAGTGACTGTTCCCATCCTCACAGCAACCGGTCATGGAGGAGAAGCCGAATCCTGGCTCTTCCTGGGGCAACTTGTGTGTTTTGGGGTAGGGAAGGACTTGCGGAAATGTGCTTTGGCTGTGGGATAGTTGTGGTCGTTCTCGTGGCTCCGGTAGGTCCTTACATTCCCGCCCAGGACACACGGCAGCATCCTGACAGACCAGGAACCCGTGTTTGGTGTCGTGGGATGTGCTGGTGGTTCAGGAAACGTGGCAGCGAAATGAAACCAGGGTGACCCGGGCTTACAGGAACGTGGCCCTTGTTGGGATGCCTCCAGGAAGACGGATTTGGCGCTTTTGTGAGAGCAGATTTGAAGTATTTTGGGTGTGGAAAGGAAGGGGAAGGAAAGGACAAGCGAGTGATTTTGTGTGTGTGTGTTGATAGTTCTCGAACCAGTGGAAAAGCTCCTGCAGAGAAAACGAAATTGCAATAGAAAGTAGGTGTTGCGATTAGTCAGAGGCCGCGAGGAGGCTTTTCCCCTTTCAGAGAGGATCGGAGGGGAAACGTAGCCGTTGTTCCCTGGGTTTGCTCACAAGCGCCTAGACGGAATCCGTGAGCTTGGCCCGCTTTCCGAGCTCCCGCTCGTGCCCAGCTCCGCGTTTCCCGGAGCGATGGGAGAGCGTCGCGGGTCGCTCCGTCCGAACGCTCCTTCCTCTTCCCGGCGTTCCCGAGCGCGCCGGAGCCGACCAGGGCACTCGCTGGGGATCTGCCCTCCCACGGGGGGCTTTTTTCTTCATCTCCAGCGTTTCTCCTTCTTTCATCTCCGTGTTTGCTCATAACAAAACTCGTACCGGAGAGGTAAATAGTGGGTCCCCTTCCTATAGAAGCGCACTCACCATCTGCAGCTTGCGCGGGCCGTGCTGGGGCCCGCAGCCCTTTCCCCCGCAGCCCCTCGGTCGGGTGCCGGCTCGTGCTCCTCTTTTCCCACTTTTCCAGCATGGTTTTGTTGTGGTGTGAGCAGGAGGTGTGACGAGTGCCCGCTCGTCAGCAGCGCTCACAAACCCGCGCTGGCATCGGCGCCGCTTGGGCAACCAGGCGCAGCTGGAACGGTTATCGTCTCCGGGTCCCCGTGGGCTTCCGCTATCAGGTCACATCCCAAAATAACACTGGGCAGTATTTCAAGCGAAGAAACTCAGGCTTTGGGGCTGCAGCCAGCCTGGAGTGTGAGATTCTGTGTGAAATAGTTGGAATCCCTCCAGCGTTTTTGATCTGCATGGCAGATGAGCAATAAAATGCATTAAAAAAAACCACATTGGAAACACGTGAGGAAATTCTCCAGCCCCTGACGTTTCCTTCGAGTTGGCAGAGTTACTGCTGCTCGGGCTCACCTCCCGGCTCGGCTCCGTTGGCCGCGCTTCCGGAGGAGGGAAGGGGGAGCCCTCCTCGTGCTCCGCTGCGTTCCCGGTCGGATCCTCCGCGGGGACACGGCAATCCTCGCCGGCCCTGGGCTCCTTGGGCTCCATCCAGAAGCCACCGAAGGCAATAATGCTCCGTTGTTCCTGCTAGGTCATTTTTAGTTTATTATTTATTTATCTATTTATTACATTATTGCCGTTTTTCGCCTGGAACTTCTCTGCTGTAGCTGTACTTAAAGCAGACTGGAAAAATAGTTATTATTCCCCCTCCAGTTTGTGGTGCACTTCAGTAAATAGGATACGGGAGTCTGAGTGTGCCCTTTAATGCTTAAATATAAAACCCTACCCCTGCCATCCCAAGAAAATACCTTGATAGGCGGAAAACAGCTCCTTGCCGGTGAGCTGGCAGCCCTTGGGTGTTCCTGCTTCTTTCCCTCATGGAATTTGTGCTCTCTGAGAAACCTATGGGCTTGCACAATTCCAAGCTGAATGGTACCAAATTCGGGCTGCATCAGCACCGCACAATTTGCCTGTCTTTGGGAAGGGCCGTATTGTTGGGATTCATAGAACTCGATGGAAATTTAGGGAAGCGGCTTCTTGGCTTCTGCGATTTGCAGGGAATTGTCCTGCTCGGATTCGTGCGCGTCGCATTAACGTCCTGGAAGGTTTAAATGTTAAAAGTGAGTTTTGTGTTCACACTGTGAGAGCCTCGGAGCTGGGCGGCCTGGGCTGCCTCCCCATGAGGTCCCTGATGGTTTCTTAGCGCTGCAGAGGGGCCCTCGCTCGCGTGTCTAGAGCAACCCGGTATTAACCCACCTAATTAAAACTGAACGGTTTAGGTGGCTTGCAGTGCTTAGGGCAAGCTTTGCTGCATGGGTTGAAGGCATCAGCTTGCAAGATTTTTATCTAGTTACTCAGGAGTTAATATTCCAACAGGTTTTAACACTGCTTCATCTCCCGTGTTGCAGATATATTCGTGGCTTGGCATTACCAAGACATGTGCCTTTATTTTTCCCATTTCACATATGAATATTGCTGGTATCGTGTAGAGGACAGGGGCCACCTCTGATCCTGGAGGCAAACGCCCTCTTTAACCTCTTGGAGGTCCCTTACAGTCCTGACAAGAGGAGAATGAAAATGTCAGAAGGAAAGTGGAGTATTTGGATGCATTTGGTGATTCAGTAGCTTGAAGTATTCCAGGAAAATGCCAACAAACAGTAGAAGTAGTTTAGGTTGGACTGAATTGGCTTCTGGACGTTGTGAACCCCCTGACTAGTGGGGAACCGTGATGTACAACATACACCAAGGACTGAAGTTAGGTGGGGTTAATCTGCCCCTTAAACAGGAGTCGCAGAGGGGAAAGGAGCTTTTTTCTCTTTGTTTGATGTTTTCTCATGCGGAATGTTGGACGTACTGTCCTTTTACTCTCACTGTGGATGACTTTCGCTGTGCGAATGTGGGTTTTGTCAAAGTTGTCTGGGGAAAAAGAAACAAGTAGCTGCATGAACTAGCAATACCCTTGATGTTATTTGCGATAGGAGGGTAATGCACATAGCAAGTTCTCGTAGACACTATTTATTTATTTATTTTCCATGCAAATTTGTCGCTTTCATAGAAATAAAACACAGCTTTTTTTTCAGGAAGGTCTTAGTGCAGCAGTAAGCAAATCTACCTCTGAGACTGTCTTGCAGGAAATGATGTCCCAGACAGAAGCAGTGACGGCAGGGGAGGAAGGACGTGCTGTGCACTAAGCCATCCCACCAAGGGACAGGCGTTTGCAGCCCAAACGTAACATTTGCCAGTGTTTGTTAGAACCCCTTTGACCAAATTTTACTGTCCCAATAGACAAGATTGCATTCTTGCTGCAGACATCTGCGTGCCATCCAGCTGATACCCAAGTGTCCCATTTGCTTGTCCTTTGAATGTCGCTGTCTACCCAACAAGTGTGATGATCTAGTATCTGCTGGAGCTTTTTTATTCCTCTGTTACTCCAGTTTTCCACTTCCTAGGAGGTGCTGGAGCTCTGCTCCCTGGCCAAGACGCTGGTCGTGCTGTCAGGGCCCTTTTGCCCATCACCTGGCAGGTCTTAGGGAGTGATGGGCTCTTTGTTGCCTCTGTGGGCTGGTAACTTTGCAGGATCTGGTGTCTGAGGTCCTTCTGCATCGCACAGAGCTGGGAAAGTGTTATCTGAACTGCTGCTAAACAAGGAATCGTCCAGTCAGTGTAAATGAGACCAGAGCACCCAAGTTATTTATCAGTTGGCTTAACCTTTCTGCGTGGTGTTTGAGAAGAGGTTGGCTCTGTTTGAGCTGGTCAGATGAATCTCATTTGGATCCAAAAGGACTTCAAGGCTCAGGCCAGAGCACTTCTCATCCAGGGTTAAGCGCTCCAATTTGCAAAGGGTAGGTGCAATCCGGGTAAGCTTGGACCTGCCACCTCCGCGCCTGCTGAATCTTCTGAATCGCCGGCCCGGATTTTATCTAATCCATGGAATAGTTACGACTTCCCAGCGCCTCTTCTAATGTGCCACTGCTGCCTATTCATCTTCCCCGGTCTTGGACGGTAACAGCTTCATTTACTGCAGGCCAAGTCTGGATAGATGATGCCCCTTGTTATCAAACAGTCGGTCCAACTGCGCCCGCTGGGTTTATGTGGCCCCGTTTCACCGACTCGCCGGTGGTTTTTTGGTGCTGCAGCTTTGTGGCAATTGGAGATTTCACCTCCCTCAAACAGGCTTTTCATGCTCCTGTCTTTCAGGGTGGGTATTTTCTACCCTCCGAGAAAAAGCTGAAGTTTAAAAACTGGCATTGTAGTTGCTATTTTTTTTCCTCTGTCTCTGAAGAAGCGGGAACCCTGAAAAATGCCTCACAGTTTTAAATCTCTGTATTTAGCTTGTTTTTATCCATCTCAAGCGAGTGGCTTCCTGGCTCACCTAAGGTTTAGGAATTAATTATGGGGAGACAGGAGTTCTCTGTCCTCCAGAGGCCACGTTTCTCTTCCAAGTCATGATCATGTGGACCTTCTCCTTCACAATTTTGTAAATACTGGAGATACATTCGTTAATTTCTAGCTGAATCAACTGAATAACTTGAATTAAAAGAAGCAAATAAGAGAATTGGCCAGTTTTCTGGACCATCAGCGAGCACTTGGCACCCCGGCCAGGGAACTCCCGGGTTCAGGACCATTGCAGTCACCTCCACCTGTGCAGCTCCATAATGTGAGCGGGTTCATGGATCCGGGTTTGGAGTAAGCCTGAGGGGGATGTGTTCATGGCAGTGGGTGAGGGAACACTCACTTCTCTTTGCTTTTGCCTGATCTGTTTCTCTGTGTATTGCAGGACCTGTCCGGTTCGATAGATGATCTGCCCATGGGTACAGAAGGAGCCCTGAGTCCTGGAGTAAGCACGTCAGGGATTTCCAGCAGTCAAGGAGAGCAGAGTAACCCGGCTCAGTCTCCTTTCTCTCCACATACCTCTCCTCACCTGCCAGGCATCAGAGGACCCTCCCCGTCCCCTGTTGGATCTCCTGCTAGTGTTGCTCAGTCCCGCTCTGGTCCGCTCTCACCTGCTGCAGTACCAGGTATCGCTGTTTGGCCTGTGTCAATCCTGTGGTGCAACTGCCTCATGCAGCTAAAAAGGGAATTAAAACGGCTACCGAGGAGGAATTGGCCAGTGACAGTGTTATAGGGTCATTAAGACCTTGTGTTTCATTTTATGTTTTAAACCGTGTCCGTAATCGGAAAGCACGCAGCGAGAAGGGTGTGCTGCCTAACAAACCAACAGCATCATTTTTCCAAAGTTCAATAAGGAAATATTCATGTGACTGATGTTCCTTTTCCTCTTCCTTGCTGGAGCAGACATGAGCTGCTCTTGAAAATATTTGTAGTTGTGGTGCGTAGTTCTCTCGCATCCTGGCTTTTGTGGCGTGCATGTTTTGTTTTTGGCTAACCACGCTCCTTTCTGTTGCCCAGGCAATCAGATGCCACCCCGACCGCCTAGCGGCCAGTCGGACAGTATCATGCATCCTTCCATGAACCAGTCGAGCATCGCGCAAGATCGAGGTGTGTGACACGAGTTAAAAGCTCTAACTAAAAGAGCCCTAAAGAGCTTGCAAAGCTAGATAGATACAGCATTAAAAATACTTGGCTTGACAGCATGGATTCTGGTGAGACAATGCTTAAAAAACTAAAAGTTGCCCCAGCTTTATAAGCTGCAGGTGCTTCAGGCACATTGCAGGAAATTCAGCTGCTGGCCATGCTTTACCAGGCTCTTTAATGTTTCATCCAACCTAGTGGTTTGACTTGTAAGGTGTTTTCTCTGGCTTTTGAAACATGTTTCTGTGCATGTTGCTTCTGAAGGATAAGTTACATAGACTGTGGAGAATGAGGGCTGCTTGTAATGGACTGATGTGCCCTGTAAGAGAAAAAAGGTGGGGAGAACTGTGTATAATTTTGGCTTTTATGCTGAAAATACACAGTTGTCACCCTTTTTATTAAAAAACATAATAATGCTGAGTTGTGTTGTCTACTTCTGCGAATACTCGTTTTTCCCTGATTAAAAAGGGAAGTTAAGTATATCGCTCCCTTACTAGCAACTACTAAGGCTGTTACTGGAGGGGTTTTGTTAGTGAGTTGCACTAATGATTACATGTTTGTGTCTCAGGTTACATGCAGAGGAACCCTCAAATGCCTCAGTACAGCTCGCCCCAGCCCGGCTCAGCCTTATCTCCCCGCCAGTCCTCTGGAGGACAGATGCACGCGGCGATGGGGCCGTACCAGCAGAACTCCATGGGGAGCTACGGACCCCAGAGCGGCCAGTACGGACCTCAAGGTGAGAGACCTCGAGGCACAGAGAGCTGCTCAAGGTGGCAGCTGAGCTCAGGAATGTGCAAGACCTGTTTCTGCTGAATATCTCTTGTCTTTGATAAACTGTGTTTATTTGTCTCCTCTCGCTGCGTGGGTAATGCAAAACAATACACTCCTTATAAGCTGGAAGGAACAGTGCTCTGTGTAGCCTGTTAGAGACTGATGAAATACCCTGCTTTTGGGGGTAGCTGTACTTCTAAATGCAGGCTGCTTCCTCTTGCTTTAAAAAGATACAGGTAGTGTCTCAAGTGCAGTGGCAAAGAAGATCTGGTCCTCTTTGGAGAAGCAATTCGATAGTGTTAAATGTTTTGAAAAGGGTTAAGGGTTTTTTTGTTTGTTTTGCATCCTGTCCTGGATCGTTGAGCTCATTCTGCTCTGTTGAGGTTTGGGAGAGTTTCAGGCAGCTTTTGCATGGATGTTGTTACTTGGCTGTGTCAAAACACATTTTACGTGGCTTATATCCAAGTACTTGACTTTTTGTTGAGGTGTTAACACTCCCCCTCATCTCTGTTAGTGATCTTTAAATATTTGCTGATTGAAGATTTTTATAGTGATTCATAAACTAACCGGTTGAATGATGTTGTCTTCCCCTCTTTTTATCTCCTTAGGAGGTTATCCCAGGCAGCCAAACTACAATGCGATGTCCAATGCCAACTACCCCAGTCCAGGAATGGGAGGAAGCATAAACCCCATGGGAGCAGGGAGCCAGATGCACGGGCAGAGCGGCGTGCCACCGTACAGCGGGCTGCCCCCGGGGAGGATGAGCCACGCGGCCATGGGGAACAGGCCCTACGGACCCAACATGGCAAACATGCCCCCGCAGGTGGGCACGGGGATGTGTCCCCCGCCGGGTGGCATGAACCGCAAAGCACAAGAGGCGGCGGCCGCCGCCGCCATGCACGTTGCTGCCAACTCCATCCAGACCAGGTGAGGAAGGAGAGTTCCTTGGGGCTCGTGTTGGCTCCCTTCCCCGCGTCATGTCCGGGGGATAACGCGAAGCTGGGGGAACACTGAATGCATCCCTCCTTGGAGGCATGTTCATCAATCTCAGAGGTTTCACAAGAACAAAAGTTGGATGGGCAGAGTTTCTGAATATGCCATCATTGGTGTGTTGAGGGAATTTTTCATATTCATAAGAGAAATCTGTTTAACTTGGATATCCTTTCCGTTGGTTTGGCTTTCTGGTCCACTTTGTGGGATCAGTGACTTACAAGATGCTGTGTGTGTGGTAGAGCCCATAAATCTAGTAGACAGCCATCCAGCTGCATTTGTCTCCACCAAGGCATTGCTCGTCCAGTGTAATGAACTTTTTCCTTTTAGGGTCTTAATGAGCAGCTATGAAATGGGAGCTGGAATTCAGCACTAAATTTGCAACTGTGTTCTGGGGTTTTTATTTTTATTACTATTCTGCATTTCAGAGTAGGTATATGTTGCCTATCAGAATGCCATGAAAGCCATAAACTTGATTATAAATGGAGTTTCCCCCAGTAAAGCTGTTAATTTGGATGGATTTGTGGTTTAACTGGACACTGTGCTCTCTACGCTGACTTGCATTAAGGGTTTTGTGGGTGTCTGTGTTCATTGCCTGATGTTACCCATCACTGCTAAGAGGTCAAGCTTCCAAACACCAATAAAGGCTTGAATTCAAAGCTTTCAAATAGCAGCCTTAGTGATGGCTGTGTACAAAGTTTACCAACATCTACATTTAATGCTGTGTAGCTTATATTACTAATAAGGAGGGGAGAGTCATTAAAGTGTGTGGGATACTGTATACATGGGCCCTGCCCATATATACAGATAGTATATTTTTATTTAAATGTGAAGAGCTGCAGAGCTTGCAGATCTATTCCTCCCTGTAGAGGTGACTTAACAGCTGAAATGAAGTTTGGGAATGCAGTAGATGAAGATGTGAAAATGTTCAGAACTGAAGCTGCTCCTTCAAAACCGTTTGCATCTCCTTCTCTTTTGAGAATGAGGCTTGGGGTCTAGAGTAGTTTAAGTTACAAGAGCTCCTGATCTTTGGTTAAGCTTTGGTGGAAGGAAGGGTGGTCTGGAGAAAGTCACTTCACTTCTACAGAAAGTCTCTTTTGGTGAACCTGCTTTGGTAGAAGATACGATGATGGTATTGAATATTTGGAATAAAAGTCTGTTTATTCCTGCTCTTCTTTAGGCCTCCTGGTTATCCCAACATGAACCAGGGGGGGATGATGGGGACTGGACCTCCTTATGGACAGGGAATTAACAGTATGGCTGGCATGATAAATCCCCAGGGCCCTCCCTATCCAATGGGTGGGAATATGGCCAACAACTCTGCAGGTAAGGCTTCCCACTCGCTGGGACTCGCACCGATTCCGTGGTACTGGCTTAAATTCAGTGTTAAAGCTTCTCTTTAACTTTCTAGGGATGGCATCAAGTCCTGAAATGATGGGTCTTGCGGATGTCAAATTGACACCTGCTACTAAAATGAACAATAAGGCAGATGGAACACCAAAAGCAGAATCCAAATCAAAGGTAAAATGTTTTTGTTTTCTGATTTAAAAAAAAAAAAAAAAAGACTCTTATCTTCCCCAGTGTCCAAGGCAATAAAATCATCCGTGTTGACTTGGGTTGCTCAAGGGTGTAGGGAGCGAGTTGGATATCCTCTTTTGGGCTGTGTTATGCTTCGGAGCATCGTTAGAGAAATAAGTGTCTCATAGTGTATGTGGAAATGTGTTTTAGATTAGACTCTGGCTATATTTGCAACATATTACCTGGAAGCAAAAAGGATTTGGAGTTGCCAGTGATTAGATTAGGAAACCATACATGGAAGAGAGACCTAAAGGATTTTAGGACCTCTAAAATGTCTACTGGATGCCTGATACACCTGGAGAATTGGTCCCTGTTTCTAAATACACAAGCATCTGTCACCCAGGGGCTGCTCAGGCTGTGCCAGTGGTTCCAAGAGGATTTTCCAGGAAGATTCACACAATTGAAGAATTAACTTTTGCAATTCATCACCTCTTCAGTTCAGAATTGAAGGAAAGCCCTTTCCTCGCAGGGCTTCCAGGAGTGTTTCTGAGCGCTTTGGGAGTAATCAAACTCAACGGCAAAACAACTTCATGTTTTAGGAATTATCACCCGTCATGATGAAACTGCCAAGAGAAGTATAAACAAACCTGGGTTTGTTTCTGGTGCAGGCTTGGAATTAGTCAGTTATCACCTCTCAGCTGGGAGGTGGTAAACTGGAGCACTGCAGTTGTTTCACAAACAAACATCTTACTAATCCCTGCATTAAAGCCAGAAAAAGGAAGCAAACAAGTTCTTCAGGGAGTCTTTTTCTTGGTGTTACTGTTGTGGTTTCAAAAGAACCTCCAAAAAAGCCATTTTTCACCCTGAGCCCTTGGTCTCATTTTTCTGCTACTTGAAGGAAAATACACTCTGCAAGCTCGACGGTGGTACCGGCGTGTGCAGGAAGATTTCGAAGCTCTCCCACTGCTGCTCATGTGCTCTGGTAGCCGCCTTTCTATTGATGAGAAATAAGGACTTGAATGCTCTTGAACGAGGAGCCTCCTGGAAGCGGCCAATAAGGGACGTTGTGTCCTCCTGGCCTGCAAGGATTATCTCGTGCTGACGGGCTTCCCTCCACAACATGAAGCACACAGTAGTGCTTTTGAGTTCAGGAATGTTAGTTTTACTTCTGTTGTGCTCTTTCCCCAAAGAGGCCAGTACCACGTGCTGGGCTTAATGACCATGATGTTCGATTTGATGTTCAGGATGGGGCATCAGCCTCTTTCATGCCCTTGTTGCACTGAGACTGGCTGCAGCTTCCTGGATACTGATGCACGAGCAATAGGAAGCCCATATGGGAACTTGTGTCACATCTGGATAGCAGGAGACCTCTGCGTTTCTGTCAAGGAATAGAGATCATCTGGGAGAGGTTCCCCTCATATCGGTCAAGCAGTTGCTTGGAACATTATTATTTTTATTCTCCTTGCACTGTTTTTCGCCAGTTTATTCTGGCACCCCCTCCTTAGGTAAAAGGACAGACTGGAGGGCAGTATTCGCCATGGCAGAGTGCAGCAGCCCATGGGAAGCTCATTTGCAGTTGAAATAGAAGCTTTTCTCACGTATTTAGCAAGGAAGTCTGCAGAGGAGCTCTCAAAGAGATGGCTCTCTGCAGAGTCTCCTTGGGGTTTGTTTGGTTTCTGTAGCATTTCCAAAACCTTTCACTTATTTTTAAAGAGATATTCTGTGAATTCCTCAAGCGGCAGCTGGTTTCTTAACACTTTTGTCAAGTAACGCTTGCCTTGTAGACTGACCTTGATCTAAAACAAGTGTAGGCCTCATATAAGGCCTACATATAACAGCAGAATTCTGACTTCTTGAACTTTCATCTGACTGGTTTTAAAACCATCTTGGATGTGAACCGGCTGGTTTTGTGCGCTCAGTCCTGATATCTTTTTGTTTCTCCTAGAAGTCCAGTTCTTCTACCACAACCAACGAGAAGATCACCAAACTCTACGAGCTGGGTGGCGAGCCTGAAAGGAAGATCTGGGTAGATCGGTATCTAGCCTTTACTGAAGAGAAGGCCATGGGCATGACCAACCTTCCAGCGGTAGGCAGGAAACCCTTGGACCTTTACCGGCTCTACATCTCCGTGAAGGAGATTGGAGGATTGACTCAGGTGAATGCTCTGGTAGTCACAAGTCAACGGAAATCACAGGTGGCTTTGTTGCTAGGTGTGAGGAATGACCACCTTTTCTGCCTGTTTCATTCATTTGGTGGTTTAAAGAAAACATACAGTGCTTATAAAACCCAGCATCTCTTTAAGTGAGCCAAATGTCTGTCTGGTCACGGCAGGCGGCGAGATCCACTTCAAGAGCTTTCCCTTCTGCTCTGGCTAGTGCAAAGATGGGTGACACTGACTGCCTTTGCATCTGGCTGTCTCTGTGGCTGGTTATTTTGCCACTTGACCTTATCCATCCCTGTTTTGAAACTGTTTTCTTGAGGTGAGAAAAGAGAAGTTTGCTCGTTCACTCTCAGAAGAGGAGAGTTTGCCCCTCCTTGTTGATCAACACTACGAAAGATGCTCCATTTAGCATCCTTTTGTTTAGTTGAAAGGTTTTGGTTTCTTCTCAGAAAGTGACTCGGGAAAGAGGTAGCTGGGATTTTGAGTTGAGAGTCTCTTGTTTGGTCGTGCAGGTCAACAAAAACAAGAAATGGCGCGAGCTAGCCACAAATCTCAACGTGGGCACGTCCAGCAGCGCAGCCAGTTCTTTGAAGAAGCAGTACATCCAGTGTCTGTACGCCTTCGAGTGCAAGATTGAGCGAGGTGAAGACCCCCCTCCAGATATCTTTGCAGCTGCGGATTCAAAGAAGTCACAAACCAAGATACAACCTCCATCTCCAGGTGAGTTTAGACACTGGTTTCAGGGGTGGGATGACTCTGAAGCAGGGGATCGAGTGCAGCCGGCAGGCCTGGCTCCCCGTGCTGTGGGCTGGGGCAGTTGAAATCTTCTGCAGAGTCCCTGTGTCTGCTCCTAATCAGATCTCCTGTTAGTTGTATAGATTAAATTCTCCTTCAATGTGGGAATGAGTGATATTGGGAATAAGCCAAGCCTCTGTTGAGTATATGTCACTTTTTGCGTCCCCCACCCATGTACAAAGTCTTTTTAAAAGTGAAAACATAGATATATACAAATGCATATACACACACCTCTGTGATTACTGATGCATCACTACAATATGGGAGTCTAAAGTCAACTTTTTGAGGCAATCTGTGCGTATTCTAGCAGCAGTCCTTGTTGTAGAACCTTCTAGAAAAGTGGTGCTTGCTTTGACTATGCAAGGAACTACCTCCTGGCAGTAAATGCTTGATGTGGGTGTGCACTCATCTTCCTCAGGAATTCTTTCAGTGTTTAGCAGGAGGCAGTGAGGCTTTTCTGAGGCTCTGTGCTCAGAGACCTTTGTGAGCCTCTTTGGGAGTGGGATGCTCTAGGGTTTGAGAGTTTTAAAATGAACTTTTAAAAAGTTAGGAATCCATTAATCTTTATGCTAAATGTAGTGGGAATCTCTTGTTTCTGGATGTTTAAGCATAGAGTCCAGTTCTGATTTGTTAAACAGAACAACAACAACAACAACAAAAAAGTAGAAAACAGCTGGGCTAGCAGGGCACGTTACACTATCGTCTGCCAGAACTCTGATAGTTTTGGTCTCATTTGCCTTGAGTTCGTTGCTTGAGTTGCTGCTGAACTTGCCAAGCCTTTAAGCTTCAGTTTTCCAGTTTTTCTTACAAGCAAAACCCTCAGCTGCCTTTTCTGGTTTGGGAACCTGATCATGTAGGTGAAATAAAATCTTGGTCTGCTTTGAAGTTCCTCTAATGTTTGGGGAAAAAAAAATCTTTTTGGTTCTGAAATGTGGGATCTCTGTCTAGCTCCTGAGGAGTGGGATAATGAACCCTTTTTTGATTGTACTGCAGCTGTATCTCAGTCCTGCTAATCCCTTGATCAACAGTATCCTTTTCTGAATATCACTCTACTAGTGGCAACTACATTTAACTATCCCCTCTGTCAGAGAATTATATATTTTTTTTAAGGACTGTGTCTTTTCAATAGTCAGGAAACCTGTCCCTGTGTGGATTCAGCCTTAGTGTATTTTGAAAGATAAAATGACTTTTGTGTCATTAGACTAATATTCTGGCTAAAGTGGTGCCTGAGCTCCACTTAAACTACATCACAAATCCCATCCCACTTTCTTTCCAAAAACTCTTTCTTGCCAACCGAGATGCTAGGCAGAGGAACAGAGATGTGAAGAGCATTTAGAGTCCATCTGCGCAGGGCTGAGGCGGTTGGGAAACCCCTTGAAACTTCTTGTAGCACTTGGTGCCCACTGGAACGGGTTAGATGGTGCATTAATTCTGATTTTGTTTTAGCTAAAGAGATGCTACACAAAATTCTTCAGACTGCTTCAAAGCGCTGTGTAAGACTGAGCTCCTGCTGTAGCACTGGAGCAGGAGGGGTTTGCAGGGCCGGTACCCCCGACCGCGCATCCGTGCGGCGCTCTAGGTTTGTAGGTTTAGTTCCAGAGGACTGTCCTGTGTTTCCCATTGAAACTGCTCTCTGCGCTTGTCTGCACCTGGGAATGTGCAGAGCAGCACAGCTGGTTGCTCGGGTCCTTTTACCGGGTAACACAGTGCGTTCGTGCTGCAGCTTCGCTCTGCTTTTCCTCCTCTCTTGCTCCCCTGCACCAGGAGCAGCCTGGGAGGCTGGGGACAACGTGAGTTGCTCTCTCAACTTCAGCTCTGGCCTGAGAGCCTCAGAGTCCCAGGCACCGAATCCCAAAAGGAGCCCTCCTGCTCCAGGGCTTGCTGAGGCCCCTGCAGGGCAGCACCCTCCAAGGCGTCACCCTTGCTGAGTAATGTTCCTGGTGGAAAGTCAAGTGGAGAAAAGCGGGACTTGAAGCCCCATCGTTTGGATTTGGGGCTCGTGCTTCGCTCTCCTTGCAGACTCTGTCATCCTTCAGCATTGGCTTTGCCTCCTTCCAGCCCGCTCAGTTGTGAAAACAAGCTGCATAGCATTGTGAAGCTCACAGTGTGTGATTCTGCCTTAAACATCACTTTTTGTGGCCGCAGAGCATCTAAAGGCCTGGCTGGGCTCTTGTCTGGGTAGAACTCTTGATGCCAGAGCTGTTTTTCATGCTCTTCGTGTGCATACGTAACCCTCCAAAGCCCAAAATCCCTCCAGAAGGGCCTTGCCTGGAGCGGCCTGGGTATGGCCTTGTGTTCAGCATGGGCTTCCTGCAAACTTTCTTGGGTCCTTCTTGCAAGCGGCAGGGAGATAGAACCAGCCTGCGCTTGGGTGTTAAATCCCGGAGCGTGGAATTGGCCTGGCTCCAAGCGGGTGTAAATTGGTGAGTGGGAGGGACAGCAGGGGGTGGGGACAAACACCAAATGGCAGCCGCGCGGGGAGCGTCTTGGGGGCCTCTTCCTGCCCGCGACAGTAACGCACTGGAGACGAGCGGGAATTCCCGGGGGCCGGAGGGGATCGAGCGGCTGCTGCCGGGCACGGAGAGCGCCGGGGAGGACTCATGAATGAAGCTCCCCGCTGAGCTCGGCTCTGCCCTTCCTTCTCCGGAGACCTCTCCGGGCCAGGAGGGAGTCGCGGAGCCGAGGACAGGGTGCCAGGAAGGTGGGGTGTAAACAAACATGGCCTGGACGTGACCTCGGAGGATTTTAATGAATAGCTGAAATGACTCATCAAGCAGCAGGGCTGAAGCTGAGGGATATCGGGTGCCGGGGCTGGTAACTAATGGAAACATTAATTAAGAGTTCAGCTCTTGCCAGCTGCAAGGAGCGGCCGAACCTGCGAGCTGCCGCTGCAGGGGCAGAGCGGAGCTCCCAGCGCGCGGCACCGCACGAGGGGCCCGGGACTGCGCTGGGAACTCGCTGGGAACTCGCTGTGGCAAAAAGCAGCGCATGCCGAGCCCAGGAACTTGCCGGACGAGTTTTCAGTAAAAGATCCGGCATCTCCGGCATTCCCTGTTCCAGGAATCCTTGGGAGTGGTGCTTGAATTAACCTGCCCGAATTAACCCACTGGAAGGGCACGGCAGACAGAGGAGCCTTGTGCAGAGCTGCGTGGGGTCTTCAGCCGAAGTGCTGCAGTTTGTCACGTACAAAGGACGTGGCACTGCAGGAGGGGGCTCAGTTCTACCCTCCTTCCTGGGTGGAAAGCGACTGTGAAGGCGACGGGACTGTAGAATCCCGTCCTCATGGCGCACTGTAGAGCCTCCCCCTTGGAACCTAGGTAGCCTGGGGAGCGTGACCGCGCTGGTGGCAAGGGGCATAAAGGGACACGTGGTTGAGAACGGAGGCCTGGCAAAAATAAGCATGTCCTGAGCTTTACATTGCTGAGTGTGGTGGTCCTGGGGGGCCTGGCCCAGGGGGACGTCTCTGCAGCGTTGGACTCCTTGTTCTCCAGCCCTGTCTCACCTTCACTGTCTTCAAGGATTCCTCGCACCCTCTTGTAGGGGCTGCTGTCCCGGGAGGTTCTGGTTGCATCCGTCAAGCACGGAGCCGCTCACGCGTCGTTTCTCTTCTTGCAGCGGGCTCAGGCTCCATGCAGGGTCCTCAGACACCTCAGTCCACCAGCAGCTCCATGGCAGAGGGAGGAGATCTAAAGCCGCCAACTCCAGCGTCCACCCCACACAGTCAGATGCCCCCTTTGCCCGGCATCAGGTACGAAGCCATCGCAGCCTCTCCCAGCCGGGTGGCCGCGAGGTTGTCTCCACATCACTACCTCGTGGGGCTCCAAGGCCTTCCTCCTCTGTTAATGGCTCACAGAAGCGCCACTGACTCCACATCTCTCTCTGTGTCTGTGTGATTTGTGCCTGGGGGTTTGGGGCTGGGAGGGTGTTGCAGAAGAACATATGAGGTGAAGAATCCTGCAGAGCGTCATGGGCTTCTGTAACCTTGGTTTGTGGGTTTGGGGTTTTCTTTGTTTGTTTTTGAATCAGAAGCAACTCAGTGGGCCTTCAGGATGCCTTTGCAGATGGCAGTGATCCCACGTTCCAGAAGCGGAACTCCATGACTCCAAATCCAGGTTACCAGCCCAGCATGAATACCTCCGACATGATGGGTCGCATGTCTTACGAGCCAAATAAAGATCCTTACAGCAGTATGAGGAAAGGTGAGGAAGTCTTTGCCTGCTCCTCTCCCTTTTTTGCATGAGTGCTAATCCCTGTATCTGGCCACACGCTGGAATGTGTTGTCAGAGTATTTAGACCTTTTGCTTGCCCTCCTTCCCTTAGAAGAAGGGATTTGTCTCTAGATTGGTGTTGACATGATATATACTGATCCTGCTTTCCTTCTTTCAGCCCCGGGAAGCGATCCCTTCATGTCCTCAGGGCAGGGCCCCAACAGTGGTATGGGTGACCCTTACAATCGTGCTGCAGGTCCAGGGATGGGTAACATGGCCATGGGACAGCGGCAACACTATTCCTACGGCGGTCCTTACGACAGAGTGAGGTGGGTGCTCGAAACCAGCGTCAACCTGGTTTGCTTGACACGTGTGAAATGTTGGCCTTCTACTCACCACAGAGCCTTCCCTGACCTTCCTTCTCCATTTGAGCAGCAAAAGTGAAATTAAGTGAACGTGTGGGGTTTTTTTTTTCCTGATTTTTCCTTTGTTTCTGTGTAGGACGGAGCCTGGCATGGGACCTGAGGGCAGTTTAGCTACTGGAACTCCGCAGCCCAACATCATGCCTTCCACCCCGGAGTCGGGGATGTACTCGCCCAGCCGCTACCCGCAGCAGCAGCAGCAAAGGTCCGTGTAGGGTATTGCCACAAAGTTCCTGCCACGGGGGGAGCTTTGAGACCGTTTAAAAGGAAATATACTTCTGATGAGAGGAGTAACACGTCTGTTTCTTCTCTAGACATGATTCCTATGGCAATCAATTCTCCACTCAAGGCACATCCTCGGGCAGCCCCTTCCCTAGCCAGCAAACTACCATGTATCAGCAGCAACAGCAGGTAAGTTACCAGAAAGCTTCCAGTTTGGTTGACAGAGAGGAGGAGTTTTACCTGTGTGAGGTGTGAGAAGCAGAGGATGAAGACACCTTGGGCTGTGGGTTGGCTTTGTGGACACGTAGGGGTTAGAATGAAGGTACCTTTCACAGGTGCTTGGCCCTTGATAGTTCTGGTGAGCTCTTTGGGGTGGATCATTTCACACAACCTGCTGAGCCTGCAGGCGAAGGCTTCAGAGCTGCCTCCGCTCCCCTGTCGCCCCATTGCTGCTCCTCCTCAGAGCTTTCATCTGGGGAGAGTTTGAATGAATGTACATCTCTTTCTATAATCCTTATATATAACTTGCTCTTTGTGTCAGTGCCAGGACCCATAATATTTTCCTGATAATTCTGAGTCCTCAGGTTGAGGAGAGTATAGAGAGGGCACTTGCAGAGCTGTGCTAAGAATAAACCTAACTGCTTTGCAGTTTGGCTCTGCAACCAGAGCCACGGGGCCCTGAGCCAAGAGTTCAAGTTTCTCTGGCACTTGTCATCTCTAAAGTCCTAGAGCTCCATCTGAAGCCAGTCGTGACAGCAGAGCTTCTGAATTGACTGGGTAGTAGTAGGAACACAGAGCCCTGGAGGCAAGAGGGATCTGGGGTTTAATTTTGTTTGGGCAATTGACTGTTTTCTCCATTGACACTTAGTAGAGGGAGAGAACAGTTCTTGCTCCTTTCAGTGATGTGTTTTGAAATCCAGATTGGTTTGTGGTGAAAGTACAGTAGGGCTGAGCCTTTTCTACAGGAAAGTCCTTTCTGTGGACAGATTTCCACCCCCAGGGCATCCTTGTGGGATCCACAAGGAAACAGTGCAGCCTGACGCAAGGAATTGGCTTTGCTCTGTGGAACTGACAGGTCGATCTCACTTCAGATCGGATGTAGCTTAGAAGAAAAGCGGGGGGAAAGGACGTGTCCCCACGCCATGGGGATGCTCCGTGGCTCTGCAGCGGGCGCGATTGCTTCTTTCTAACCACCCGCCTCTCCTGTTGCCGCTCCCTTGTTTCCCCCGCAGAATTACAAGCGACCGCTGGACGGCAGCTACGGCCCTCCCGCCAAGCGGCACGAGGGCGACATGTACTCGGTGCCGTACAGCGCGGCGCAGGGCCCGCCGCCGCAGCCGCCGGCGCAGGCGCAGCCGCCCAGCCAGCCGCCGAGCGCGCAGCCGGCGCCGCAGCAGGACTTGTACAACCAGTACGGGAGCAGCTACCCCGCCGCCGAGCGCCGCGCCGCCGCCGGGCCGCAGAACCAGTTCCCGTTCCAATTCGGCCGCGACCGGGTCTCGGCCGCGCCGGGCTCCACGGCGCAGCAGAACCTGCCCTCGCAGCTGCTGGGGGCGCCGCTGCCGGCGGGCGCCGAGGGCGCGCAGCAGGGAGCCATGTGGCAGGGCCGCAACGAGCTGGGCTACAGCTACGCGAACCGGCCGAGCGCCGGCGCGGCGCCGCAGGGGCCGGCCTACCACGGCGTGACTCGAACGGACGAGATGCTGCACTCGGAGCAGCGGGTCAACCACGAGGGGCCGTGGCCCGCCCACGGGAACCGGCAGCCTCCGTACGGCCCCTCGGCCCCTGTCCCCGCCATGACCAGGCCCCCCCAGTCTAACTACCAGGCCCCCCCCAGCATGCAGAATCACATTCCTCAGGTATCCAGCCCAGCGCCCCTGCCCAGACCACTGGAGAACCGCACTTCTCCTAGCAAATCTCCATTCCTGCACTCGGGGATGAAAATGCAGAAGGCAGGACCCCCGGTGCCTGCCTCGCACATCACACCAGCAGCTGTACAGCCTCCCATGATCCGACGGGACATCACCTTCCCTCCGGGATCGGTAGAAGCGACGCAACCCGTGTTGAAGCAGCGGAGGCGGCTGACAGCAAAAGATATTGGTAAGAGGGAGCTCCTGCTTCTCTGCTTGTGCCCATCGAGAGCTGCTGCTGCTGCTGCCCTTTGGTAGAGCGCTGGCCCCAGCTCTGTAAGGACCTCATGTTTGTAGGGTAGTTGCCTTTTTAGCTACAGTGCCCGTGTTCAGTGTAGTCAGTAGAAGGTTGCTGGTGCAGATGGTTTGCCCAGCATCCTAAACCAGGCTCTGCTCTTCATGGGACCAGCAAGCAGTATCGAGTATCTCCTTTTTGTTTTTAAGCTCCAGGAGCTGCAAGTATCGTGTGTTTATGTTACAGGAACTCCTGAAGCCTGGAGAGTGATGATGTCTCTGAAGTCTGGGCTGTTGGCTGAGAGTACGTGGGCCTTAGATACCATAAACATCCTGCTCTATGATGACAACAGCATAATGACCTTCAACCTCAGCCAGGTGGGTGCAGATGCTCTGCGACACGTGTCTTTGAAGTGCTGATTTCACACACTTTGTCAGCAGGAGAGCAGAAGGCAGCTCGTGCCCTTGCAAGGCCAAAGTCCCGGGCGTCCCCGCACCTGCGGAGTGTGCGGGGCCGGGGAGCACGGGCCTGGGCGGCTGCGTGCTGGGAACACGCTGCCCCGGGGAATTCCCGGTGTTTATGGGCACGCGAGCGCCTGTCGTCTCCTCTCTGGCGAGACGGATGCGCCTGTCACCCCGCGGGAGCCGAGGGAGGGCAGGGAGGCTAAACCAGCCGCTGTGGCGCTGCCAAAGGCCGGAGGCTGCCGCGTTTCCCGATGCCCGCGCGCCCCGGCGCTACCTCTGTCGACGCCGGGACGCCGCCGCGGAGAGGCAGAACGTCCTGGGCCAGCTGCCCCCGCACGACGCGGCCCCGCGGTGCTGGGGAGGCTGCTGTGCCCAGGGCCGCCCTCCGGCTCGCTGCGCACGAGCTGGAGGGGCGACGCGGCGGGAGCGGAGGTGCGTTTGCACAGGGGTTGTGTCCGTGTCCTGGGGACTGGAAAAACGGTGCCTGTGTTTCCGTTCCTTTTTCAGAGGACAGAAAACTCCCTTTTGCAAGTGCAGCATAAAAGGGACACATTAATGAGCAGTACCGCGTTAACTCGTGGTCCTTCAGGTCCTGCTTTCCCATTGCTCATGCTGGCCTAAGTTGGATTCTGATCACTCTTCCCTTCTTTCCCCTCCTGTTTTTCTCCTCCCTTGTAGCTGCCGGGCTTGCTGGAGCTCTTGGTGGAGTATTTCCGACGTTGCCTGATCGAGATCTTCGGAATCCTGAAGGAATACGAGGTGGGAGACCCGGGGCAGAGAACACTATTGGATCCTGGAAGGTTCTGCAGGGCTTCAAGTCCCCTTCATGAAGAAGGGGACGAAGATGACGAACCACGGCGCCTGAACTGCGAGGTGGAGGAGGAGGCTGAGGAAGAGGAGGAGGCTGCATTTGCGAGCAAGGACAAAGCACCCCTAGAGAGCAGCGAGGAGAAGCTAGTTAGCAAATTTGACAAGCTCCCAGTGAAGGTGGTGCAGAAAAACGACCCGTTTGTGGTAGATTATTCAGACAAGCTGGGGCGAGTGCAGGAGTTCGACAGCGGCCTGCTGCACTGGCGGATCGGCGGCGGAGACACCACGGAGCACATTCAGACCCACTTTGAGAGCAAGACGGAGCTGCTGTTCACTCACAAACGAGCTTCCTGCAACTCCGTCTTGAGGAAACGTTCAGCAGCTGAGAGCAATACGAGCACTAGGGAAGGAGAGCCCGCCGCGTCCGACGGCTCCTCGGAGAAGAGGATAACGGCCACCATGGACGACATGCTCTCCGCACGCCCGGGCTCCCTGGCGGATGAGGAGGAAGAAACCAGAGCTTCGGAAAGCGCCAAGGAAAGCGGCAAGTTCCCATTCGGCATTAGTCCAGCTCAGAGCCACCGAAATATAAAAATTTTGGAGGATGAGCCTCACAGTAAAGACGAGACGCCCCTCTGCACGCTCCTGGACTGGCAGGACTCTCTGGCCAAGCGCTGCGTCTGCGTCTCCAACATCATCAGGAGTTTATCGTTCGTGCCGGGCAATGACTTTGAAATGTCCAAACACCCCGGGCTGCTGCTGATTCTAGGGAAACTGATTCTCTTGCACCACAAGCACCCAGAGCGTAAACAGGCACCCCTGACGTATGAGAAAGAGGAGGAGCAGGACCAAGGGGTGAGCTGCAACAAGGTGGAGTGGTGGTGGGACTGCTTGGAGATGCTGCGTGAAAACACCCTGGTCACGTTGGCCAACATTTCTGGCCAGCTGGACCTCTCCCCTTACCCGGAAAGCATCTGTTTGCCTATCCTGGATGGACTCCTCCACTGGGCAGTATGTCCGTCGGCAGAGGCGCAGGATCCCTTTCCAACGCTGGGGCCGAACGCTGTCCTCTCCCCTCAGAGACTGGTTTTGGAAACGCTCAGCAAACTCAGCATCCAGGACAACAACGTGGATTTGATTCTCGCCACTCCCCCCTTCAGTCGCTTGGAGAAGCTCTACAGCACCATGGTGCGTTTCCTCAGTGACAGAAAGAACCCGGTGTGCCGAGAGATGGCCGTGGTACTGCTGGCCAACTTGGCGCAGGGGGACAGCCTGGCAGCGCGGGCCATTGCTGTGCAGAAGGGCAGCATTGGCAACCTGCTGGGCTTCCTGGAGGACAGCCTGGCCGCCACGCAGTTCCAGCAGAGCCAGGCCGGCCTGATGCACATGCAGAACCCGCCCTTCGAGTCGACGAGCGTGGACATGATGCGCCGGGCCGCCCGGGCGCTGCTGGCCCTGGCCAAGGTGGACGAGAACCACTCGGAGTTCACGCTGTACGAGTCGCGGCTCTTGGACATCTCCGTGTCGCCTTTGATGAACTCTTTGGTTTCACAAGTTATTTGTGACGTACTGTTTTTAATTGGCCAGTCATGACAGCTGTGGGATCCGAGACCCTGTGTGCGTGTGCGTGAGTGGAGAACTTAGAAACTGACTGTTGCCCTTTATTTATGCAAAACCACCTCAGAATCCACTGTCTGCCCTGCGCTGTCCCGCTTCTCCCTCGGGGAAAGACGTCCCTCTCCCCTTCCCCTGCCCTTCAGATTTGTCCCGAGCCCCTTATTAAAGGAGACAAAGTTCTGTCTGCATAGAAGACTTTTTTTATTTTAACCAAAGTTACTGTCGTTTACAGTGAGTTTGGGGAAAAACGACTTGCCGTGTAATCACATTGACAGGCGCCACTTTCATAACTGTTTTTAATGGTAAACGCTGAAGGACAAAAGTGACTGCTGAACTGTGGGGTTTGTCGTTGTACATTCACAATCTTGCAGGAACCAAGAAGTTACCGGTTGTGAGCAGACCTTGTCCAAGGGAGGCCTGTGCAGTAGCGTGTAGGACTTCATGTACTGTACACCTTAAACTGTAAACATACTGTAATAACGTCTCACCTGGGAAAAAAAGAAAAAGAAAAAAAAAAAGACGCTGGGTCAGCAACAAGCTGTAGTTTTTAAAAATGTTTTTAGTTATTGTTGAGGAGAAAAAAAAAAGGCTTTTCCCCCAAAGTATCATGTGTGAACCTACAACACCCTGACCTCTTTCTCTCTTCCTCCTTGATTGTATGAATAACCCTGAGATCACCTCTTAGAACTGGTTTTAACCTTTAGCTGCAGCCTGACCGCTGCCACGTGTGTATATATATATGACGTTGTACATTGCACATACCCTAAGATTCCTTGCAGTTTTGTCCCCGTCTCCCTGCCCCTTTATAGTATGACGAGTTAACGAGTTGATGACCTGCAAAAGCGAGACACAATTATTTAATCTCTTGCCAGACATCCCTCCCTGGAGGATGCTGTACAGGTCTCTGTGTATAAAGTCATTGCTGTCTCAGCAGCCAATCAACTTATAGTTTATTTTTCCTGTTTTTTGTTTTCTTTCTAATCGAGGTGTGAAAAAGTTCTAGGTTCAGTTGAAGTTCCTGATGAAGAAACACAATTGAGATTTTTCAGTGATGAATTCTGCATATTTGTATTTCAGACAATGTAGCTAAAAACTTGATGTAAATTCCTCCCTTTTTTCCTTTTTTGGCTTAATGAATATCATTTATTCAGTATGAAATCTTTATACTATATGTTCCACGTGTTAAGAATAAATGTACATTAAATCTTGGTAAGATGTTTGTAAGGGTTTTTTTGTTTGTCTGATTGTTTGATCAGCAGAATGGAGAATTCAGTTCAGTGCTGTGAGGGAGACGTAGATTTAATGTTGCAGGGAACGTGCTG
The DNA here is from genome assembly GCF_059628265.1 of Tinamus guttatus. Lineage (NCBI taxonomy): Eukaryota > Metazoa > Chordata > Aves > Tinamiformes > Tinamidae > Tinamus > Tinamus guttatus. The sequence continues at coordinate 2,755,352 of NW_028288931.1, forward strand.
GTCTCAGGGGTCCTATTTGGCAGCCGGTATGGATAGCAAAGTCTGCTCTTTCTTCTAGAAACCCTGTTGCAACGTAGTCTGGCTTTTTGGGTTTAATTCTGCTTGTTTTGGCGATGGGGCTTCCACTTGAGCGCTGCTCGTGCGCGGGGCGATTTTGCAGCGTAAGGTGAAGCTCTGGCCAGGAACCATCGGCGCTCGGTTTATAGGGTGGAGAGAGACGTGTTTTAGGAGGCAGGCGGTTCCCATTCGGCTCTAAAACGGGAAAATTCCGTTCCCCAGCACTTTTCACGTTTTCTTGGAACTGCTACGTGGGCTCTGACTTCCTCCAAAGGACGGGGTTTCCAGCAGACAGATTCTAGTGTCCTTCAGCAAACCGCCCAAATTCAGTCTCTTCGTATGAAAATCAGCCCATTTTTTTCATGGGTTAATAGAGGGGGATTTTATTCTGCGCGAAGCTTTATGTGCAAATAATAACAGAAGCAGAGAGGCTAGAACTGTGCGGAACTCCTTCAAGCAGAGCCCAAAGGATGGAGGTTCTTGGGGAGGAATCGTTCTGCTCCGAGAGCCTCGTGTCGTCCCCCTGCGGAGCATCCGGTTCCCAGAGCCCCTGGCCGCATTCCTGGAACTTCCTATTTCTGGGAGGAATTGTGCCAGAATCAAGCTGACGTGATTCTGAAATGCCTCTTAATCACCAGAAATTGCTGGGAACTTACTTTTTAATTGTATTTATTTTTTGCCCAACTGGCCGCAGGCAAGTCCTGAACCTTGTTTTTTAAGTTAGAAATGGTGCTGGTTTTCCTTGGCTTTTAGAAGGGACAACTGGAATGAGACCCGGTCCTGGGATAAGATTGCGACGGGACTTTGCTGTTCTGGGATGGTGTCGTGCATTTAAGTTGTCTTGTGTACTGGGATCTCTATTTAAACTTTGATTTAGGGTGGTTTGTATATAAACATGTAACTGTTTAATTTCATATAGATTAAGGGCTCTAGGAGCAGCACTGGGAAGTGAGCGTTTTGCTTTTGTGTGGCCGCTGCCTTCGTGCTGAAGTTCATCATGAGCGATTGCTCCAGCGGGGAGAAGGGATGTGCTAAAATCACCCCTTGTCCCGGTGTTTACACGACAGGCGGGAGGCCGTGACCCGCCAGGGCCGGGACCTGTCCGGCCCCCCAAGGGCCGCGGTTTTTCCTCCAAACGCCCCGTGCGGAGGCAGGAGGCTCCGTTTGCTCCGGGGCCGCCCCGGGTTCCCGCGCGGGGGCCGCTCCCGCCTCAGCCGCGGGCGCCGCCGCCCGCCCGCAACAAAGATGGCGCCGCGCCCCCCCCCCCCGGCTCGGCCCGCCACGTGACGCGCGGCGGCGCCGGAAGGGGCGGGGCCGGAAGGGGGCGGGGCGGCGGATGGAGCCGGCGCGGGGCGCGCGCGCCGGGCGCTCGGGTGGGGGCGGGGCCGCGCTCAGCCCTGCCCCTCCCCCCAGCTGACCCCGCCCCCTGCCCCCCCCCTTGGGGGAGGCCCCCCCCCCCCCCCCGAGGGGCTCCCGGCAGCTCCGGGTGCCCCAGAGACCCCCCCGGTGTCCGGGGGGCCCCGCGGGTCCCTTGTCCCTTCCCCGCCCCCCTCCGCTGAGGCCCCCGCTCGGATTTTCCCCCTTCCCGCCGGGAGATTCCTCAGCAAGAGCGAAAACTGGCGGGAATTGACCCCATCCGTCAGCCCCGCGCGGGGGGATTCGCCCGGAGAAGCCTTTCCTCTTGGCACTTGGAATGAACAGCTAATTTGAGCGAGGAGGAAGAAGGGCTGCTGTCACTTTATTCCTTTTTGTATTTATATATTTTACATATTTTCCCGCGGAGGCCGTGCCGGCTGCTCCAGGCAGCCCTTCGAAGGGCCCGGCCGACGCCGGCTCTGCCGCAGGGGTTTCTGGCTGCGGCTCTGCCGGGCACCGCAGTTGGGCAGACGGCAAAGCCCGCAGGAAAACGGAAAGGCTCTTTGGGAGCAGCTCCCGCGCGGGCTCCGTCGCTCTCAAAACGTTCCCGTTTCAACACCCTGTTCTGTTCAGATCCATTTTGAAGCCGTATTGGGATTTCTGCCTACAGAGAGCAGCCAAAACGGAGCAGGAGTGAACGCGGCCCGGGCTGCCGGGGCGGCGGAAATGGTGCTAAACCGATGGGATTTCTGCAACCTGCCTTTCCCTTTGCAGGGCTGCTCGGAGCAGCTTCTCACATGTGTTTTGAGCATCTCTCTAATGGAAGGGCAGATGGCAGCGATGCCTAAAGCACCGCGCTGCGTTTGCAGCAGGAAAAGGCTTCCCAACGGGAATCCCGTGGCCTAACCGGGATGATCGCCGTGGTGGGGAGGAAATGGCTCTGCAGCGATCGCCTGCTGCCCTCGGGCGGCCGCTCCGGCTGCACGGTCCCAGTTCCCAGGCTCCCGATTGCCCCTACGTGACGGTTCCTGCATCCGCTGCTCGCGTGCGGCCTTTGCCAGAGTGAGCAAGAACCGATATCTGCGAGCAAAGGGCTGGGAGGAAACGCACAAAATAGCGACAGAATTACCCCTTTAGTATTAAGACTTTGCATTTTTTTCCTGCAGAGATATTTTTAACTCAATTCTGCCTTTTTATGTCTTTGTGTGTGTGTGCGTTCTTACAAGTGCTTTTTTAAGCAGCGTTTCTTGGTGCTTTTGGCGTAGAGACGTTCCAGCTCCGTGTCACACCGTGTTCCCTGCCCGAATGAGGCTTGTGGGTTGCACCGAGGTGTGCTGCATCGTGACAGGAACAGGCTTTTTAAAGCCGTTTGATGTGAGCCTTCTCCGCACATTCCTGCTAGGCTTTTTCGGTGCTTTTTAAAAAATTATTTAAAGTGCTTGGACTTTTTTTTTTTTTTTTTTTTTGTCTCTGTGCTTTAATAAGATTCGCAGCTGTGAATGTGCTTTAATAGAATTTACAGCTGGGCTGAAGTATCCCCCCTCTTAAAATAACACAGCAGCTTTGTGATTGAGCACAGTGCCTCCCGCCGGCTGCTTTGTAGCTCTGAATGCTCTGGAGCAGAATGGGAGCAAAACCAGCACGGTACATGTGGCAAAATAGGAAGCACAACCCTGTGGTTAAGGGCTGGAGCCGTAAACGAGTACATTTGGGTCTTGTTTTTTGTTTTGCCCATGATTTGCTTTATTCTCCTGTGCAGTTTTTCGCCTGGCAGCTCCTGAGTTTCCTTGTCTGGAAGTGGGGACGGGGAGATCTCGGAGCGTTTCTATGTCATTAGGTGGTCACTTGTGAAGCACTGGGGGATCTTTATGTATTCCAACCAGGTAGGGAACGGGGCAGGATGTGGTGTCACTGCAGCCTCGAGAGCGCCCGGGGTCTCCTGTTTCTCAAGCTGAACAGCAGTTGGCGGCCGGGGAAGCAGCGGAAGAAACGTGTTATCTTCAAAAGCAGCACAGCAGATCGTGGCTCTGGGCCAGCAGTTTCCGTGGCTGGTCCCAGTGTCAACGCAGGGTGTAAAGGAAGGACTCCTCAAGGTAGTTAAACTTGCAGGTGAGGTTTGCAGGGAAGGCATGGAAAAGAGCCACCTCAGCATATGCAATTTCCTTGACGGGCAGATGCCCTCACTCCGGGGACCGGGACCTCTGCCAAAACATTGAAAAAATAGAGGTGGAGAGAGGGAGTTATGTAGGTGTCGTGTCAGGAGGAGGCTGCCCTCGATCCATGGTGCTGTGTTGGGAAGCCTCCGATCTGAGGAGGCAATTTAGCCTCATGGTGAAACAGCTCGTGGGATCAGTGCCATGGAAAACAGCCCTCAATGAAGGAATTCTCGGCTTCCCAGGAGGAAACGCAGGACAGGCAGGAGAGAGGAGAGAGCGACGGACCGGCAGAGAGCCCCTGTCATGAAAGTGCTTGTGCTCAGAGACCACATTTAATTAGGTCTCTATTAAAAAAAAAAAAAAAAAGCAGAAAGGTTTAAATCCCATTGAAAACACTGCAACTTGCATGTGTGCAGAGATGTGGCTTGAGTTGCTGGTGTTTCCGCGGAGAAGCCGGTCGGGAGGCTGAGGACACTGATTTTGGCCCCGTAAGCAGTGGGATGAGGGTACATGTTAGAGCCTCCTTCTGCGTCCTAGCCAAGGTTAAGAAGTCAGGGATTTAGTTATTATTTTTATTTTTTATAGGCAGAGTATCAAAGGCTTCTGCGTCATCTCGCAGTTCCATGACCTCTTTCTTAAGTGACTTGCTTGTTCATGCAGATTTTCTGCTTTCCAACTCTGTAAAAGTAAAGGGAGGTGCGTGATTTACAAACAGTGATTTCCAGCTCTCTGGGCTGCAGGACGGGCACAGGCCAAGGCAGACGTTGCTTCTGTTCCTTTCTAGGAACTGCTCCCCAGGCAGTTTCCGAAACCGTTCAGTTCCTCCTGCTTCCCGCAGAATTCCTCAAGGGAAGTTGCTTCATGCGATGGGGACGTGAGCACTTGGATCAAAGGTACCAGCTGGTTTGAGGCATTTCAAACGCCAGCTTGGCCAAGCCCTGCTCAACAGCTGTAATGTGTGGGGTAGAATTTGACTAGATGGTAATGAAAGGATCTGGAGCCTGTTGCCAGTCCCTAGAAAGTGTTCCAGGGCCTCCTCAGGATACAGCTGGATCCTAAACATTGGGGGCTACAGTGAAAATTTAGTAAAAAATGATGGAACGTGGAGGTTCAAATTTCCCCCGAAGCTCCTGCTGCTGCCCACATCCTCAGCTGGGCTGTGTCAAGGACTTCAGTGATTTCGTGGCAATTTGTTTGTCCAAAACCTGGAGACCACTTGGCTGCTTATGCAAACAGCTTCATAAATCAAGCAGCCCCGAGCTGAGAGATGGTTCATTCCAAGTGCAGTAAATCCTAACACCATGAAGTAGGGCTGTATTTCATGGCTCTTTATCGGTAATCTGTTTTGGGCAGATAGATTGTTCCTTCCATTCTGCAGAATTGGGGTTGGTTACAGTCAAAGACCTTCAATTTATGGGATTCTCTGCCTGTTCTCAGGTTCTGAGCAGGTTCCTCAGCTCCTGCACGCGGATCCTGTACTGGTTTTCTGCTCACCTGCTTCAAGAACATGAAGCTTTGCTCTGGAGTGAAGGGATTGATAAGGAAACCAGAGCATCCCTCTCCGAGAAGTCTGTTTTAGGTAACTCTCCCGATGGCTCCTGTGAGAAAGGGATTTCTGAAAACCCTGTTGTGAGGTTACTGCACAACTATACATTAAATACCCCCGTCACCAAATGCATCCTCGGATACTTCCTGTCATACTGGCTACTGGGACTCATCTTGCACTGTAATTTCTTGCCTTGGACATAGTTAGCAACCGGGATTATCTGTATCTGTGGGCTGTTATTGGGGCAGAAGTACCAGTCAGTACCATCCTCTTTGCTGGGACTCTTAGAGCCTCCTGCTCGTGCTCTTTACTGATGGCCAAAAGTTCCTACATTCACTTTGGACCAGGAATGCATTTCCATGATGTCTTCTGGGAAGTACCGTCCCCGAACAATTATTTATAGCAAAGAACACTTGCTGCCATATTCTGAGCTGGTGGAAAACCTCGGGGAAATCACAGCAACCACCACCTGCAGCCCAAGTACTCGCGGCCCCCATGGGAGGACCCTGTGGTGTCATACGTGCCCCTTGGACCTCTTGGAATCCTCCTTTGCCAAAGTACTTGGTGCATTGAGCCGTGTGTCGGGGGGACAGCGGCGCTGGTGGCAGCAGGGACCGCGGGGCAGTGCTGCCAGTGCGGGGACTCCAGGAGGAGCTACAGGGGGAGAGAAGCCGGGGCGGGAGACACAACCGGGATGGCTACAGCTGCGCTCCAGGACCGCTCTTGGGGCTTATGGAGGGGATCGGGCTGCAGCTCAATGCGTTATGGGATCAGAGCTGGAAGTTTGTGTGTCAGTACATGAATCTCACCAATAAAAAATAATAGATTTTACAGGAACCGTAGTTTGCGTCTCCTCAGTGAAGTGACAATTCCCACTTTGGCAAATGTGAGGACTGGAGCGGGTGGGAGGTGCAAGGGGAATGGTCCTGGAGGGGAAATGGCCTCCTTGGTTTCCTGCTCTCTTCAGCAGTGATGGGGGATTGCCCAAGAGAGCGTTTCAGTCGCGCTGGCTGCCGCACAGCCTGGCAAAAGGCCGTATTTCTTCCCAACCTAGGACCACCGACTCGCATGGAGAACGTGGAGCCCAGCACACACAAAACTCTTTGAGGTCTTTGCTAAGGGAGGGGAGACCATTCTTGATTTTGGCCTAAAATGCCCGTCCTTGTGAGTGTCGCTGTGCAGAAAGGACCTGCTCTGCCATCAGGTGGTTTGTCACCACTTCCACGCGCTTTAGCGCTTTGTCTCCGGATGGTTGTCCCTACCTGAGTCCCGTTGGGTGCTGGCTCAGAGCTTGCCCGTGCCTGTGCGCACAGAGACCCTGGGAGGCCGCGTGAAAGCCCGTAGGGCCCCCCCGGCTCAGTGCGTATGGAGGCCCCGGGAGGTTGCACGAAAGGCCATAGGGCCTCCCTGTCCCTGTGTGCACGGAGGCCCTGGGAGGCCACACCAAAGCCCCTCAGAGGCCCTCAGGGGACCCGTAGAGCATGCCTGGGCCAGTACAGAGCCCATGGAGGCCCACACAGGGTCCATAGGGCCCTCCTGGGTCTATACGGAGGCCTTGGAGGGCTGCCTGGGGTCCATAGACACCACCCAGGCCTTTATGGAGACTGAAGGACACACAAGGACCCCAGGGCCATCTGGGACCATAAGAAGCCCCTAGCGGTCCCCGTGGGGCCCATATTCCCCACCAGGGTGTGTATGGGCCCAGCGAGTGCCCTCGAGGGACCCATAGAGCCCGTCTGGGCCAGTACAGAGCCCCTGAAGGTCCATATGGGGTCCATGGAGCCTGCTCAGGCTCATTCGTAGCCCATGCAGGTCCACATGGGGCCCATGGAGTCTGCCAGGGGCTGTACCAGCCCTCACGGAGGCCCTCACAGGGCCCATAGAGCATGCCTGGGCCCATACGTAGCCCTTTTAGGTCCGCATGGGGCCCATAGAGCCCGCCAGTACCTGTACGGGCCCCGTGGAAGCCCTCAAGTGGCTGTACGGGCTTTGTGGAGACCCTCATCGGGCCTGATGTGCTCGCCAAGGCCTGTATGTAGCCAGTGCAGGTAGACATGGGGCCCATAGAGCCTGTTGGGACCCATACGGCCTCAGAGGAGGCACGGACAGGGCCCGTAGAGCCCATCTGGGCTGGTATGGAGTCCGTGCAGGTCCTCATGGGGCCCAAAGAGCCCAGCGGGACCTGTATGGACCCCGTGGAGGACCTCATGGGGCCCACAGAGCCTTCCAGGGCCTGTCTGGTCTCCATGGAGGATCTCACTTGGCCTGTGGCGCCAGCCTGCGATCATAGGAAGCCCTCAGAGGTCTCCGCAGGGTCAGTAGAGCTTGCCAGGACCTGTATGCACCCTGCAGAGGACCTCATGGGGCCCGTAGAGCCTGCCAGGCCTGCAATGGTCTATGCCAAGCCGCACAAGGAGCCCGTAGAGCCTGCCCAGGCCTGTACGGAGCTCGTGCAGGTCCACTCGGGGCCCATAGAGTACACCAGGGCCTGGACGAGCTCTTGTGGAGGCCCTCACAGGCTCTGTAGCGCCTGCCAGGGCCCATACTGGATCCACAGAGGTGCTCACAGGGTCTGTAGAGCATTCCTGGGCCCATAAGGAGCCGGTGGAGATTAACACGGGGCGCGTAGTTCCCGCCAGGGCTGGTAGGGTCTCAGAGCAGACCTCTGAGCCCATAGAGCTCTTAGGGCTCTTAGGGAGCCCATGCAGGTTCACACGGGGCCGATAGAGCGTACCGGGGCCCATGCAGACCCCATTGAGGCCCTAACGGGGCCCAAGGTGCCCACCAGGGCACATTCGGGCTCAGTGGACACCCTCATGGGACCCATAGAGCCCATCTGGGCCTGTGCAGAGCCCACGGAAGACAGTATGGGAACAGAGAGCCTGCCAGGCCATGTATGAAGCCTGTGGAGGTCCAAATGGGGCCCGTAGAGCCCGCCAGGGCCTGTACGGGCAATGGAGAGGCCCACATGGGGGTCCTAGAGCCCACCCTGGCGCGTACGGAGCCTGTGCAGGTCCACATGAGTCCCATAGAGCCTGACAGGACCCGTATGGGCCTTGTGGAGGACCTCATGGGGCCCACAGAGCCTGTCAGGGCCCGTATAGTGTCTGTGGAGGATCTCATGGGGCCCGTAGTGCCAGTCTGCGATCACAGGAAGCCTGCAGAGGTCCCTGTGGAATCTGTACAGCTTGCAAAGGCCCGTACAGGCCCCATGGGGGACCTCATGGAGCTCATAGAGCCTGCCAGGGCCTGTATGGAGCCCATGCAGGTCCGCCAGGGACCCATAGAGCCCGCTGGGTCCTGTATGGGCTCTGCAGAAGCCCTGACAGGGCCCATGGAGTGCAGCAGGGCCTATACAGGTCCCATGGAGGCTCTCACGGGGTCTGTAGTGCCCGCTCAGGCATGTACAAAGCCCGTGCATTTCCACTCGGGGCCCGTAGAGCCCTCCAGGGGTGGTAGGGGTTCCGCAGAAGCCCTCACGAGGCCCATAGAGTCTGCCTGGGCGCCTACAAAGCCTGTTCAGGTCCACATGGGGCCCGTAGAGCCTGCCAGAGCCCATGCAAGTAGCACCAGGGGCCCTTAAAGCCTGCCAGGGCCCAGTGGGGCTCTGCAGAAGCCCTCATGGGGCCTGTAGAGTCCATTCGGGCCTGTATGGAGCCCGTGGGTGGCCACACTCATCCTGCAGAGATCACCTGGGCTTTTACGGAGCCCATACGGGTTCTGCAGAGGCCCTCACAGGGTCCGTAGAGCCCTGCTGGGCTCATATGACCCATGCAGGTCCGCACGGGGCCCATACAGCCCACCAGGTAATGATGCCACCATGGCTGTTTGGACAGCACCAATGTCAGCTTGGGAGAATCCTAAAGCTGCTTAGAGTTCAGAAGTGTGTTGCTGTTGTGGCCTGGGAGTGGTGAGATGCTAATGAGATGCAAATTCTATGGTAATGAGCCCACACCGGGCTTTTCTGAAAATCTGTTTTTAGCCCTGTTTTCTGCCCGGCAAAGCAGGGAGGGACAAAACCGGTCTGTGTGGTGAGGCGGGGCTCGAGGGAGCAGGGGCGTGCCCAGGGACTGCAGGGCTGGGACCAAAGGGCCTTGGGGCAGGGCTGTTGTTTTTGCTGTCCAGGGACCCTGAAGGTGTGAGGCCCCCACCCCCGCTTCGGAACAATGAGATGCAAATGAGATGCAAATGAGATGCAAATGAGCCCAGCGCTCATTGGGCATTGTGAGTGATTGGGGCGTGGTTGGAGATAAAACGGGCGTGGTTACCGAGAGATGGGGCGGGGCATCCCTGTACCGCCCCTGGTGGGCGGGGCGAGGTGCCGGGAGGGGAGGAGCCCCGGGGGGGCGGGGCGAGGTGCCGGGAGGGGCAGGGCCCCGGGGAGCGGGGCCTCTTCCCGGCGCCTGCGCGGCCGCTCCCGTCGCCAGAGCGCGGGCGGGGCCGCTCGGGGCGCGCGGGCTCCGGGCCGGCTGCTCCGGCCGCTCCTGGGCCCGGGGCCGGCGGGTTCCGCCCGCTGCCCGCCCGGCCCGGCCCAGGTGAGCGGCGGCGGCGGCCGGAGCGGAGCGGAGCGGAGCGGGGGCTCTGCCCGCCGGGAGCGGCGGCTCCGGGGCCGGCGCGGGGCGGGGGGCGGCTCGGGGCTGCGGGGCGGCCGCTGCCGCCGCCGGGAAATAAAGGCCGAAGGGCCGGAGCGCAGCGGCCGCCCCGGGGCTGCCCCGCGCCGCGGGCTGGGCCCGGCCGGCCCGGAGGGGGCCCCGAGCCGGGTCCCGAGCACGACCCGCCCCGACCCCCTTCCCGCCCCCGCGCACACGGGGCTGGGGGGGCTGGGGCCCCTCTGCGCTGGGGGCAGAGGGGCTGCAGGGGCGGGTTGGGGGTCGCTGCCTCCCTGCCCCAGTGCTGCATTTCTGGGGCTCCCACGCGGTGCAGGGGCTGCTTTGGGGCTCAGAAGAGGGCGATTCAGCCCTGCGTTTTGCGTTGAAATCCAGCGGTTCAGTCTGACCTGTAACAGCCCCAACGCTCTTGTTGGGGGCAACAACAAGATCGGGCTCAGCGGCCTCTCGCTCCCCAGTGGGAACGCGGCCGCCGGCATCGGCAGCGATGGGAGGCGGATGCTGGACAACTGCTTGGTCTGTGCAATGAAGGGGAGCAGCTCGGGAAGGGCCCCAACATGAGGTCGCTGCTCTTGGAGATGGAGGCAGCGGATGGAGCCAGGACTGTCCCGTGGGGAATATTAATGTCCTGCGGGAAAGTGGAGGTGCCTCCCAGGTGAGAGACGGGAAGGGGAAGCAGAACTGAGAAGTCCCAGTGCACAGTCATGTGCCCGATGGAACAGAAGGTTAATGCGGTGCTTTTGGTTTGGAAAAGTTTTCCATAAATTTCACAAAATGAGGGGAAAAAAAGAAAAATGAAAAGACGAGGAAAAGCGTGCTGATGTTTTTATACACGTCTGGGGGTGTCTGTCACGTCCCCACACGTCTGTCTCCTGCTGTGAGTGATGCCCGTGAGTGCAGGGCCTGACCCCTCTGCTCCCGGCCGAGCCCCCTCATCGCCCCCATCCCCGCGGCTGGAGCCCGGCAGGGCGGGCGCTGGGTGTCCCGGCCCTGCTCCTGCCCTCCCGGCTCTGTCCCTGCCCCGACGCTGTCCCGGGCGGGCAGACGCCTCCCTGGGGCGCAGGGCAGTGGGGCCGAGCGCCCCGCGCCGCTCCCTGCGCCCGCGCTGGGGCAGGGAGGCTGCGGCCTCGGCTCCGTTGGGCGCTGTCGTTCCGGCTCCGCGCGGGAGCTCGGCCTGGCGCTTCCCAGGCTGATCCGCCCCGTGTCCCCGTGCGCTGGGCTGGCTCCGTGTCCTCCGGGAGAGCAGCCCGGGGCTGCCGTCCCCAGCACAGCCCGGGCCGGGGGCGACGCTGTCCCCCGTCTGAGGGCAGCAAGCGGGAAGGAAACCCGGGGCCTCCTTGCGAGGGCGGCTGGGGCGGCTTCCTTGGCCGTGCGGAGCAGAACGACGCGGCCGGGCGGCCGCTCCACCGCGGCGCTCAGGACCCCGCGTTTGCCCCAAGGGCCGTGCGGGCCCCGCGCTGCGCCGCTCCCTGCGCCCCGGATCCCCCGCAGGGCCCGGCCGCCCTCGTGCTGCGGGTTCCTGCGGCCGGGCCGCGCGGGGCCACGAGCGCTGCGGCCGGAGTCCCTGTCCCCGTTAGGGCACACGGGAGCGCTGGGAGCAGCGTGACCGGGGGCTCCTGTCCCCGTGCACCCCCCGGGGTGTTCCCGGCCCAGCGCGACCCGCCCGTGCCCTGGGTGCCCCTTCCCGCAGCCCGGGCCCTGCTGCTCCTCCGGGCTGGGGGTGTCACCGCGCAGGGACAGCGGCCCGGGCCCCGCCCGTGTCCCTCGCGGGTGACACTCGCCCCGGGCGCGGGGCTGTCCCCGCCCGTCCCGTGCGGGCAGCGGGCGGCGCGGGGCGCGCTTGGCCCGGGGACACCGGCCGCGCCAGCGGGGGGGACAGGACGGGGGGGACAGGACGGGGGGACCGGACGGGGGGACAGGACGGGGGGGACAGGACGGGGCGGGACAGGACGGGGGGGGACAGGACGGGGGGGGACAGGACGGGGGGGACCGGACGGGGGGGACAGGACGGGGGGACCGGACGGGGGGACAGGACGGGGGGGACAGGACGGGGGGGACCGGACGGGGGGGACAGGACGGGGGGACCGGACGGGGGGGGACAGGACGGGGGGGACAGGACGGGGGGGGACCGGACGGGGGGGCAGGACGGGGGGACCGGACGGGGGGGACAGGACGGGGGGGGACAGGACGGGGGGACAGGACGGGGGGGACAGGACGGGGGGCTCCATCGGCCCCGGGACTGAGCGGGGAGCGGCGCTGAGGGGCGGGACCGGGCGGAGCCGGAACCGGAACCGCAGCCACAAAAGGAGCCGGGACCAGACTGGAGCAGCAGTAGCGTGAGCAGGAGCCGGTCCCGGGTGTGCGGGGGGCTGCGGTTCTGCCGGGAGCTGCGGGAGCGGGACGGACGGAAGCGCCGAGCGGAGCCGGAGGCAGCGCCGGAGCCGCCGGGAGCGGGAGCCGCGGGAGCCGCTGCTCGGGCGGAGGCCCCGGGCCGGAGCCGCCCCGGTGCGGGGCCCCTTCCCGGCAGCGGGAGCAGCCGCTGCCCCCGGGACCCTGCGGGGCGGCCCGAGTCCCGCGCGGGGACGGCGAGAGCCGCGGGGGCCGGAGCTGGGGCCGGTGGCGTCGGGCCCGGCCGGGCAGCGCTCGCGGCTCCGGGCGGCGGCACCGAGCGCGGTCCCGGTCCGGCCGGGGCTCGGCCCTGGCCCCGCTCGGGCCCCGCGGCCGTCGCGGAGCCCCCCGAGCGCTGGAGCCGGTGAGTAACGAGGGGGCGCTCGGGGCAGGGGATGGGGTGCGCGGGGGTGCCCGGGGCTCGTGCGCGTCGAGCCCTGCGCCTATGGGATCCATAGGGGCTGCGAGCGCTGCTGTGACTGCAGCGTGACCCGTGTGCGGAGACAAGGCCAAGGAACAGGAACTTGTGCAGCTGATTGAGCTGATCATCTTGTTGGGTTTGTTTGTGACACACACACTTGTTTGGATGATTGGTCTAATTTATCTAATTATCTTGTTATCTTTCTTTATGTGATAAACCTGTGTCCCTGTTAGATCTGATTAATCTCGATTATCTTGTTGAACTGCTTTATGGGATAAAGAACAACTTGTTTGTTTATGGGGGTTGGAAGTGTTGGCTGATGGTGACTGCTCGGTGTCCCTGTCACCTCTCTGCTGACAACTTGTCCTGCCTGAGCAGTTCCCTTATGAATATTGAATGTGTGTTGACTCCCTGATGATTCACTGCTCTGAGCTGGAAGGATCGGCTGAACCTCGAATAAAATGTTGGACTGACCCCATGGTGGCTGCTGCCCTTGTCTCTCTCCTGCTCCCCTGTTGTGCCCACAATGTGCCCACCTGCCAAGGTTGTAAATCACTCACTGTCACAACTGGCCTCCTCACATCACCTGGAAGAGCTCATCCACATGGCATGATTAGCTCCTGAGCTGGTTAATGAATTAGTTAATTGAATAATTGGCTCATTAGCAGTCCCTCCCTAGTAATTAACGAGTCTGGCAGTTGCACAAACACTGGACAGAGGGGGGTCCTGAGGTGCCTTTCGCCCATATTCTAAGTCGTGCGCGAAGGTTCGGCCTGGTGCATGGGGGCTTCCCTGCGGCCGCGGCGCCCGCGAACGGACCCCCACCTCCGGTGAGGGTCCACGTGCCCACCCAGCCCCCTCCCCCCACCCGGCCCAGCCACCTGCCCCTGCCCTCCCCCACCCGCACTAAGGGGGCTGCCCCCCCCAACCCCGAGGCCTCTGTTTTGGGGCTGAAAACAGATGACTTGGTCTCCGTTTCCAAGCTCCAAAACGCACGACTTAGTCTCCGTTTCTGAGCTCTGTAACCAGCGCAAGGCACCCGGTTCTGAGCAACAAAAACGCAGCACTTAGTCTCTGTTTCTGAGCTCCCAGAGCCTGGCTTTGAACCCAGAAACGCAGCACTTAGTCTCTGCTGGGGAGGCCTCAGGGCAGCCCCCAGAGCCTGGTTTGGAGCATCCCAAATGGAGGCTTGGCCTCTGTTCTTGAGCCCTCCAAGCAGCTCCTGGAGGCTGATTGCGAACCCAGAAACGCAGGACTCGGCCTCCATTCCTGAGCCCTCCAACCAGCCCCCAGAGCTGCTGTGGAGCCCCCAAAACGCAGCACTTAGTCTCCATCGTGGAGCCCCAAACCACCCCCTGAGCCTGGGGAGAAGGCCCAGGAAGGCAGCACTGGGGAACAGGCTCCATCCTGCAGCCCTGGGGCTGCCTGGGAGCTCAGGGAAGGGAGCCAGGCCCAGGAGCCCTCCTGGAGCTCCCAAGGGCAGGATGGAGCTGCCCTTGCTGAGCCCCAGGCAGCCCCAAACCCTCAGGGCTCTTCCAGCTCCACCAAGGCACAAGTTGCCCCCCTGTTTCAGAGCCCCAGAACACAGGACTGAGCCTCTGTTTTGGAGCCCCAAAACACAAGGCTGAGCCTCCCTTTCTGAGCTCTGACCCCACCCCAAGGCTCTTTTGGAGCCCCAAAAGGCAGCTCCAAAGCAGCCCAGGGGGCTGGTGGGAGCCCAGAAAGGAGCCTGAGCCCCCAAACCCCAGGATTTTGCTGCCCTTTCCAAACCCCTAAGCCCAGCCCTTCCCCTGAGCCTGTCCCCAAGCACCAGAACCCCAGGACTGAGTCCCCCTCCCTTTCTGAGCTCCCGAACAAGCCCCAGGAGCCAGGATGGGGACCCAGAAACACAGGAGGGAACCTCCATTCCTGAGCCCCCAAAGCAGCCCCCGGAGCCCGTGGGGGAGCCCAGAGCTGCAGCCCCCCAGGCTGCCCCTTCGCCCCTGTTCTCACCTCCGGAGACACCCGGCCCAGCCCCGTGTGAGTTGGGGAGGGGGCGGGAAGGGGGTCGGGGCGGGTCGTGCTTGGGACCTGGGTCGGGGCCCCCTCCGGGCCGGCCGGGCCCAGCCCGCGGCGCGGGGCAGCCCGGGGCGGGCGGGCGGCCGCTGCGCTCCGGCCCTTCGGCCTTTATTTCCCGGCGGCGGCAGCGGCCGCCCGCAGCCCCGAGCCCGGCGAGCGCGGCCGCTCCGCGCCCCGCCGCTCCCGGCAGCAGCAGCCCCGGCGGGCGGCAGAGTCCCCCGCGGCCCCCGCCCTCCGCCGGCCCCGGCCCGGCCGCCGCCTCTTACCTGGGCCCGGGCGGCCCAGCCCGGCCACAGCCGGGGGAGCGCGGCCGGAGCGCGGCCAGCCCGAAGCCCCCTGCGCGGCCTCTGCCGCCCGCGCCCACCCGTGACTGAAGGAGGCGCCGCCCCCGCGCAGGCGCGGGAAAAGGTCGCCCAGCCCCGCCCCCTCGCGCCTCCGCCCTCGCGGCCGGCGGCTCCGCCACGCCCCCCCTTGGCCACGCCCCCCCTTGGCCACGCCCCTCCCCCGACCGCGCCCACGCGGACCTGGCCACGCCCCCAGCGTGCACCACGTTTCGACTTTGGTTAATTAGTATAGAGGGCGGAGGGGGAGAGGGAGGACCTTCTTAGCATATCATTAGCATCTCATTGCGCATGCAGCACAACAAGTGTTAACAGCTCCGGGCGGTTCCAGGCGTTCTAGGGCACCCCAGTCTGACACCAGGGTTGTCCTCGCCCCGGCCCCGCCCCCTCGGCCCTGGCTCCACCCACGCACTGGGCCGTGGCTGATCCTTCAGGAGGGCCTAGACCAGCGCTCAGGGGCTCCGCCCCCTGCGGTCCCCCTCCTGTCAGGGTTTTGACAAGCCAATGAGGGGGCGGGGCCGACTGAAGGGGTTTGGGCAGGGGCAAGATTGCAGGGATGGGGGCGGGGCCAGGACAGAGTGGCTCTCTATGATTGGCTCTTCTATGAAGCCTTTCACACAGTGGATTCCCTAGGGTGAATTTGATAACCATAAACGTCATCGTGGGGGCGGTGCCGTCTGAGAGGGCGGGGCTAGGGCCGAGGGGGTGTGGCCAAGGGCAATAGGGTGTATGAAGGGCAAAGGGGGCGTGGCCAAACCGCAGGAGGCAAAGGGGGTTCAGGGCTGTGACCTGGGGCTGCAGACAACAGCCCGCTCTGAGGTGACAAGGGCAGCCAAAGTACGGGAGGGGATGAGGGAGGCGAAGGACAACCCTGGTGTCAGCCTGAGGTGCCCTAGAGCGCCTGGAACCGCCCGGAGTTGTTAACACTCGTTGTGTTGCATGCGCAATGAGATGTTAATGATATGCTAAGAAGGTCCTCCCTCTCCCCCCCCGCCCTCTATGCTAATTAACCAAAGTCGAAACGTGGTGCACGCTGGGGGCGTGGCCAGGTCCGCGTGGGCGCGGTCAGGGGCCAAGGGGCGTGGCCAAGGTGGGCGTGGCCAATGGGGGCGTGGCGGAGCCGCCGGCCGCGAGGGGCGGAGGCGCGAGGGGGCGGGGCCGGGCGACCTTTTCCCGCGCCTGCGCGGCGGCGCCACCTCCTTCAGTCACGGGCGGGCGCGGGCGGCGGCGGCAGCGCAGGGGGCTCCGGGCTGGCCGCGCTGCCCCGGGCCGCCCGGGCCCAGGTAAGAGGTGGCAACGGCCGGGCCGGGGCCGGCGGAGGGCGGGGGCCGCGGGGGACTCTGCCGCCCGCCGGGGCTGCTGCTGCCGGGAGCGGCGGGGCGCGGAGCGGCCGCGCTCGCCGGGCTCGGGGCTGCGGGGCGGCCGCTGCCGCCGCCGGGAAATAAAGGCCGAAGGGCCGGAGCGCAGCGGCCGCCCGCCCGCCCCGGGCTGCCCCGCGCCGCGGGCTGGACCCGGCCGGCCCGGAGGGGGCCCCGACCCAGGTCCCAAGCACGACCCGCCCCGACCCCCTTCCCGCCCCCTCCCCAACGCACACGGGGCTGGGCCGGGTGTCTCCAGGGGGTGAGAACAGGGGCGAAGGGGCAGCCTGGGGGGCGGCAGCTCTGGGCTCCCCCACGGGCTCCGGGGGCTGCTTTGGGGCCCCAGGAATGGAGGTTCCCTCCTGTGTTTCTGGGCCCCCATCCCGGCTCCTGGGGCTGGTTCAGGAGCTCAGAAAGGGAGGGGGATTCAGACCTGGGGTTTTGGTGCTTGGGGACAGGCTCAGGGGAAGGGCTGGGCTTAGGGGTTTAGAAAGGGCAGCAAAATCTTGGGGTTTGGGGGCTCAGGCTCCTTTCTGGGCTCCCACCAGCCCCCTGAGCTGCTTTGGAGCTGCCTTTTGGGGCTCCAAAAGAGCCTTGGCGTGGGGTCAGAGCTCGGAAAGGGAGGCTCAGCCTTGTGCTTTGGGGCTCCAAAACAGAGGCTCAGTCCTGTGTTCTGGGGCTCTGAAACAGGGGGGCAACTTGTGCCTTGGTGGAGCTGGAAGAGCCCCGAGGGTTTGGGGCTGCCTGGGGCTCAGCAAGGGCAGCTCCATCCTGCCCTTGGGAGCTCCAGGAGGGCTCCTGGGCCTGGCTCCCTTCCCTGAGCTCCCAGGCAGCCCCAGAGCTGCAGGATGGAGCCTGTTCCCCAGTGCTGCCTTCCTGGGCCTTCTCCCCAGGCTCAGGGGTGGTTTGGGGCTCCATGATGGAGACCAAGTGCTGCGTTTTGGGGGCTCCACAGCAGCTCTGGGGGCTGGTTGGAGGGCTCAGGAATGGAGGCCGAGTCCTGCGTTTCTGGGTTTGCAATCAGCCTCCAGGAGCTGCTTGGAGGGCTCAAGAACAGAGGCCAAGTCTCCATTTGGGATGCTCCAAACCAGGCTCTGGGGGCTGCCCTGAGGCCTCCCCAGCAGAGACTAAGTGCTGCGTTTCTGGGTTCAAAGCCAGGCTCTGGGAGCTCAGAAACAGAGACTAAGTGCTGCGTTTTTGCTGCTCAGAACCGGGTGCCGATTACAGAGCTCAGAAACGGAGACTAAGTCGTGCGTTTTGGAGCTTGGAAACGGAGACCAAGTCGTCTGTTTTCAGCCCCAAAACAGAGGCCTCGGGGTTGGGGGGCAGCCCCCTTAGTGCGGGTGGGGGAGGGCAGGGGCGGGTGGCTGGGCCGGGTGGGGGGAGGGGGCTGGGTGGGCGCGTGGACCCTCACCGGAGGTGGGGGTCCATTCGCGGGCGCCGCGGCCGCAGGGAAGCCCCCATGCACCAGGCCGAACCTTCGCGCACGACTTAGAATATGGGCGAAAGGCACCTCGGGACCCCCCTCTGTCCAGTGTTTGTGCAACTACCAGACTCGTTAATTACTAGGGAGGGACTGCTAATGAGCCAATTATTCAATTAACTAATTCATTAACCAGCTCAGGAGCTAATCATTCCATGTGGATGAACTCTTCCAGGTGATGTCAGGAGGCCAGTTGTGACAGTGAGTGATTTACAACCTTGGCAGGTGGGCACATTGTGGGCACAACAGGGGAGCAGGAGAGACACAAGGGCAGCAGCCACCATGGGGTCAGTCCAACATTTTATTCGAGGTTCAGCCGATCCTTCCAGGTCAGAGCAGTGAATCATCAGGGAGTCAACACACATTCAATATTCATAAGGGAAGTGCTCAGGCAGGACAAGTTGTCAGCAGAGAGGTGACAGGGACACCGAGCAGTCACCATCAGCCAACACTTCCAACCCCCATAAACAAGTTGTTCTTTATCCCATAAAACAGTTTAACAAGATAATGAGATTAATCACATCTAACAGAGACACAGGTTTATCACATAAAGAAAGATAACAAGATAATTAGATAAATTAGACCAATCATCCAAACAAGTGTGTGTGTCACAAACAAAACCAACAGGATGATCAGCTCAATCAGCTGCACAAGTTTCTGCTCCTTTGCCTTGCCCCCGCACACGGGTCACGGTGCAGTCACAGCAGCGCTCGCAGCCCCTATGGATTCCATAGGCGCAGGGCTCGACGCGCACGAGCCCCGGGCACCCCCGCGCACCCCATCCCCTGCCCCGAGCCCCCCGCTCGTTACTCACCGGCTCCAGCGCTCGGGGGGCTCCGCGACGGCCGCGGGGCCCGAGCGGGGCCAGGGCCGGGACCCGGCCGGACCGGGACCGCGCTCGGTGCCGCCGCCCGGAGCCGCGAGCGCTGCCCGGCCGGGCCCGACGCCACCGGCCCCAACTCCGGCCCCAGCTCCGGCCCCCGCGGCTCTCGCTGTCCCCGCGCGGGACTCGGGCCGCCCCGCAGGGCCCCGGGGGCAGCGGCTGCTCCCGCTGCCGGGAAGGGGCCCCGCACCGGGGCGGCTCCGGCCCGGGGCCTCCGCCCGAGCAGCGGCTCCCGCGGCTCCCGCTCCCGGCGGCTCCGGCGCTGCCTCCGGCTCCGCTCGGCGCTTCCGTCCGTCCGTGCCGGTCCCGCAGCTCCCGGCAGAACCGCAGCCCCGCGCACACCCGGGACCGGCTCCTGCTCACGCTGCTGCTGGTTCCGTCTGGTCCCGGCTCCTTTTGTGGCTGCGGCTCCGGTTCCGGTTCCGGCTCCGCCCGGTCCCGCCCCTCAGCGCCGCTCCCCGCCCAACCCCGGGGCCGATGGAGCCCCCCGTCCTGTCCCCCCCCGTCCTGTCCCCCCGTCCTGTCCCCCCCCCGTCCTGTTCCCCCCCGTCCTGTCCCCCCCCCGTCCTGTCTCCCCCGTCCTGTCCCCCCCGTCCTGTCCCCCCCCGTCCTGTTCCCCCCGTCCTGTCCCCCCCCGTCCTGTCCCCCCCGTCCTGTCCCCCCCGCTGGCGCGGCCGGTGTCCCCGGGCCGAGCGCGCCCCGCGCCGCCCGCTGCCCGCACGGGACGGGCGGGGACAGCCCCGCGCCCGGGGCGAGTGTCACCCGCGAGGGACACGGGCGGGGCCCGGGCCGCTGTCCCTGCGCGGTGACACCCCCAGCCCCGAGGAGCAGCAGGGCCCGGGCTGCGGGAAGGGGCACCCAGGGCACGGGTGGGTCGTGCTGGGCCGGGAACACCCCGGGGGTGCCCGGGGACAGGACCCCCCGGTCACGCTGCTCCCAGCGCTCCCGTGTGCCCTAACGGGGGACAGGGACTCCGGCCGCAGCGCTCGTGGCCCCGCGCGGCCCGGCCGCAGGAACCCGCAGCACGAGGGCGGCCGGGCCCTGCGGGGGATCCGGGGCGCAGGGAGCGGCGCAGCGCGGGGCCCGCACGGCCCTTGGGGCAAACGCGGGGTCCTGAGCGCCGCGGTGGAGCGGCCGCCCGGCCGCGTCGTTCTGCTCCGCACGGCCAAGGAAGCCGCCCCAGCCGCCCTCGCAAGGAGGCCCCGGGTTTCCTTCCCGCTTGCTGCCCTCAGACGGGGGACAGCGTCGCCCCCGGCCCGGGCTGTGCTGGGGACGGCAGCCCCGGGCTGCTCTCCCGGAGGACACGGAGCCAGCCCAGCGCACGGGGACACGGGGCGGATCAGCCCGGGAAGCGCCAGGCCGAGCTCCCGCGCGGAGCTGGAGCGACAGCGCCCGGCCGGAGCCGAGGCCGCAGCCTCCCTGCCCCAGCGCGGGCGCAGGGAGCGGCGCGGGGCGCTCGGCCCCACTGCCCTGCGCCCCAGGGAGGCGTCTGCCCGTCCGGGACAGCGTCGGGGCAGGGACAGAGCCGGGAGGGCAGGAGCAGGGCCGGGACACCCAGCGCCCGCCCTGCCGGGCTCCAGCCGCGGGGATGGGGGCGATGAGGGGGCTCGGCCGGGAGCAGAGGGGTCAGGCCCTGCACTCACGGGCGTCACTCACAGCAGGAGACAGACGTGTGGGGATGTGACAGACACCCCCAGACGTGTATAAAAACGTCAGCACGCTTTTCCTCGTCTTTTCTTTTCCTTTTTTTTTTCCTAATTTTGTGAAATTTATGGAAAACTTTTCCAAACCAAAAGTGCCGCATTAACCTTCTGTTCCATCGGGCACGTGACTGTGCACTGGGACTTCTCAGTTCTACTTCCCCTTCCCGTCTCTCACCTGGGAGGCACCTCCACTTTCCCGCAGGACATTAATATTCCCCACGGGACAGTCCTGGCTCCATCCGCTGCCTCCATCTCCAAGAGCAGCGACCTCATGTTGGGGCCCTTCCCGAGCTGCTCCCCTTCATTGCACAGACCAAGCAGTTGTCCAGCATCCGCCTCCCATCGCTGCCGATGCCGGCGGCCGCGTTCCCACTGGGGAGCGAGAGGCGACTGAGCCTGATCTTGTTGTTGCCCCCAACAAGAGCGTTGGGGCTGTTACAGGTCAGACTGAACCGCTGGATTTCAACGCAAAACGCAGGGCTGAATCGCCCTCTTCTGAGCCCCAAAGCAGCCCCTGCACCGCGTGGGAGCCCCAGAAATGCAGCACTGGGGCAGGGAGGCAGCGACCCCCAACCCGCCCCTGCAGCCCCTCTGCCCCCAGCGCAGAGGGGCCCCAGCCCCCCCAGCCCCGTGTGCGCGGGGGCGGGAAGGGGGTCGGGGCGGGTCGTGCTCGGGACCCGGCTCGGGGCCCCCTCCGGGCCGGCCGGGCCCAGCCCGCGGCGCGGGGCAGCCCCGGGGCAGCCGCTGCGCTCCGGCCCTTCGGCCTTTATTTCCCGGCGGCGGCAGCGGCCGCCCCGCAGCCCCGAGCCGCCCCCCGCCCCGCGCCGGCCCCGGAGCCGCCGCTCCCGGCGGGCAGAGCCCCCGCTCCGCTCCGCTCCGCTCCGGCCGCCGCCGCCGCTCACCTGGGCCGGGCCGGGCCGGGCGGGCAGCGGGCAGGACCCGCCGGCCCCGGGACCAGGAGCGGCCGGAGCAGCCGGCCCGGAACCCGCGCGCCCCGAGCGGCCCCGCCCGCGCTCTGGGGACGGGAGCGGCCGCGCAGGCGCCGGGAAGGGGCCCCGCCCCCCGTGGCCCCGCCCCTCCCGGCACCTCGCCCCGCCCCCCGGGGCTCCTCCCCTCCCGGCATCTCGCGCTGCCCGTAGCCCCACCCCCTCATTCGATGACCACGCCTCCTTTGTTTTGTTCCGGCCACGCCCCCGTTCCCTTGCACCCCAATGAACGCGCACCTCATTAGCATCTCATTAGCATCTCATTACTCAGAGTACGGAATCCCCATGTCTCCGGGGTCCCCAGACAAGAAATACAAGAGCTCCGCTCCCCCACACACTGTTCGGTCTCTGCCCCTCTGTCCTTGGCCATGCCCCCGATGTCAGCTCCGCCCCTGCTCCCCTAAGCCCCGCCTCTTTACGGGGGCTAGTTTTGTCCCTCACAATTTTGCCAGGCAGAGAACAGGGCTAAGAATGGAGCTTCTAAAGAGTCAATCGTGGCCTAATTACCACATAATTTGCATCTCAGGAACATCTTGCAACTCCTGTGCCGCAAGAGCAACACACTTTTGAACTCTAGGGTGCTTTATGCCTTCCCGCCTCCCCCTGAAGCTGACACTGGTGCTATCTGAACAGCCATCTCATTATCATTGACTTTGCATCTCATTAGCATCTCATTAGCATGCTTAACCTAGGACACTGATTCTGGGTCCTCTTCCCTGACGCACCGCAATTCCCTGGCCTGATGGGTCACGGCCGAGGACAGGCACCACTCGTGACGCATGTTGGGCCAGGGCCCCAATGGACTTTCATGCCGTCTCCCAGGCGCTCTCTGCGTGCACTGGCGAGTGGGGGGGCCCTCAGGCTTTTGTGTGGCCCGCCTGGGCCCTCCACGCCTTCCGCGCGGTGTCTTGGGGGCCTCTATGTGCGCAGGGTCGGAGGGGGCCTTATGGGCTTTTGTGCGGCCTCCAGTGTGCAAAACACCAGGGGGTGCCCTGTGATTTCCATGTGGTGTCCCGGGGCCTCCGTGTGCAGTGGGCGGAGGAGCCCTATGGGCTTTCGTGGGGCCTCCTGGGGCCTCCGTGCGTAAAACACCAGGGCGACCCTACGCCCTCCGTGTGGCGTCCTGGGGCCTCCAACGTGCATGGGGCTGGGGGGACCCTGTGGGCTTTCACGCAGCCTCCCGGTGCCTCCATGCACAAAACACCAGAGGGCGCCCTACAACCTTCCATGCGACCTCCTGGGGCCTCTGTGCAGACGTGGCCGGAGTCGGGGGGCATTTGGGGCTTTTGCGCAGCCTCCCGGGGCCTCCGTGCGCACTGGGCTGGGGGGGCCCTGTGGGCTTTTGTGCTGCCTCCGGGGACTCCATGTGCAAAACACCAGGGGGCGCCCTATGCCCTCCGTGTGGCCTCCCAGGGCCTCTGTGCGCACTGGGCTGGGGGGGCCCTGTGGGCTTTCGTGGAGCCTCCTGGAGCAGCCGTGCGCACTGGGCCAGCAAGTCCTACGGAATGTCATGTGGCTTCCCATTGCCCCTGTGCGCACTGGGCCGGGGGGCCCTGCGGGCATTTGTGCAGCCTCCCGGAGCTTCCGTGTGCACTGGGCTGGAGGGGCCCTACAGGCTTTCTGCGGCCTCCCGGAGCCTCCATGTGTACAACACCAGGGGGCGCCCTGTGCCTTCCATGCGGAATTTGGGGCCTCCACACGCACAGGGCTGCGGGGACCCTATGGCCTCCCAGGGACTCTGTGTACAAAACGCCAGGGGGCGCCCTACAACCTTCCATGCTGCCTCCCGGGGCCTCCGCACGGATGTGGCCAAGGGCACTTGAGGCTTAAGTGCGGCCTCCTAGGGCCTCCGTGTGCACTGGGCCTGGGTCTCTACAGGCTTTCCTGTGACGTCCCGGGGCTTCTGTGCACATGGAGGCCCTTAGACGCCGCACGAAAGTCCGTAGGGCCTCCCTGGCCCAGTGCTCATGGACTCCCTGGGAGGCCACACGAAAGCCCATGGGGCCAGTGTGCAGGGAGGCCCTTGGAGGTTGCCCGAAAGCCCGTAGGGTCCTCCCGGTCCACTGTGCGTGGAGGTCCAGGGAGGCCGCACGAAAGCCCCTAGGGCCGCCCCAGCCCGGTGCACACGGAGGCCTGTGGAGTTTGCATGAAAACTCGTAGGGTCCTCCCAGCCCAGTGTGCACGGAGGCCTCGCGAGGCACGAAAGCCCCTAGGGCTGCTTCTGTGAAAAGAGCAAAATAACTGGTATTTATCACACGCACTTCTGTTAAAATCACAATTTGCATGGCAAAACTGTGCTTTAACCGTGTCTGTCAGCTTAGCTTAGTCTGTAATGCTCACAGTACATCAGTCTTAAAGAGCACATGATTTTAGAATTGAATTAGTTAACTGTAATTTTACACCGAATTGTACTGCAGAATTTTTAGTGACACAAAGGCAGATACAGGCATGAGGCCAGTGCAATTAGACTGTGCAGATTTTCAAGTGATAGGATGAAGCTAAATATTCAGTCTGCTAAAATAAGTTCAATAAGTGTTTCCTGACCTTAAGAAAAGCTTAATATTTACTTTGTGGTTTACATTTGTGTTTATGACATGGCTACTTTAATTGAGATTAGTAATTTTTAAAATTCTACACATATCAAACAAAATAGATGCTTGGTGAACTTCAAAAGCTGCATTTGCTTGGACATTCAGAAATGCATGGAACCAGGCCACCTGGCCTGTATGTTATGGAAACTTGGAAAACTCCAGGAGTAGGAGAGAGGTGAGAGCTTCTTCATGGTGCACCTGCCTTAGTAGGAGAAGGATGTGTCACCAGAAATAGTTATTTTGAAAGCAATCGTGTGAAGAGAGAGGATGATCCCTGAAATCCGTCGAAAGTAATTAATGGAAAAATTGTGAGGAGTTTTCTTGTTTGGAAACCTGGTTTTCAAGACAACAGATCATTTTTGCTTAAATGTCTGTGGTGAAGTTCTTCATTTGGAGGTCTTCCTTTCCTCCTTTCTTCTTTTATTCTTATGTAAGGCTTATGAAGCTCATGACATCTTCCAACTTTTCTTTTTCTTTCATTTAATGCAGTTTGGCTAGTGCAGGAATAGTCATACTGAAAATGTCAATATCAAAACACTACCAGTGTAGGATAGACACAACCTCAGAAATTCTGAACATCTTGTTTAAATATATATATATATATATATGTATTTTTCCCCCAGGATACTAACTTTTGCTTTGCTAGGTGCTGCCTCTGTGAGGCCTCCTCCATGCAGGCCGCTCTGGGCTGCTCGTGTGACGTGATGCTGAATCATAGAATCACAGAATGCTCAAGGTTGGAAGGGACCTCTCGAGGTCACCTAGACCAACCCCCTGCACACGCAGGGTCACCTAGAGCACGTGGCACAGGGCTGCGTCCAAGCGGGTTTGAAGATCTCCAGAGAAGGAGACTCCACAACCTCTCTGGGCAGCCTGTTCCAATGGCTCCTGTGACTGCAGCTTAGGCAGATACCTCTAGACTACTGAGCTTGGACCCTGCCAAGGTGTGACAGTCGGATGGAGTTGCAGGACATGCAGGAGAAGGGGAGGAAAATATTCAGGTATTTGGAACATGGTAAGATTTGTCTGAACCATGTAGTTAAAAGTTAGAATAAGTGAGCTTGATTGATTGGTAGGTAACTATGTTCCATGGAAAGATGCGTGATTGAAACATTTTACATGATTCCAATCATATAAAAATAGGTTGGATGTGGAGTGGTACTGTCGCATTCAGTGTTTCTGTAGTGCTATTTCCCCCAGATTACATAAAGATACCGTTTTTTGAAATTGCTTATGTTGCGAACTTAACCTTTTCCTTTTTAACCCTTTCCTTTCATATTTCTTCCAGTAACAGTGCTGCTGGGCCTATATGAAAAATACGCACGTTTTAATATGTGCCATCCTTTCTTCTGCTTGCTTTGTGTGTCAGAAAAAATGAGAATTTAAGATTTTTATAAAGGAGTTGAGTGATTTTTGTCCTTTTTAGTGTAATATTCAGGTCAAAAATAAATGCAACCTATGTGTGCCAATGCTCTGCATTTATAGTTCTGAAAGTGAATCTGAACCAATAGTTGCTATGCTTTATCTGGGCGCTTCTAGTTTTCAAATTATTTTTAGACCTCTGTAGAATTTATAGTGTGTAACTCATTTGATATAACAGGAAACTTCCTGCAGTTTTCTTGAAGTTTGTCACTGGATTCTTTAGTACCTGATACTAGAACGATAAGGCACATAAAAAGAGCCACATCTGTAGAGAATTGTTTGTAACTCCTCCCTCTTCTGTTTTAAACTTAGAGTGACAATATCTTTATCCCTGATGCAACTTCAGTTTTCCTGATGTGGTAGCGTAGTCAAACTATCCATTTTTCCTTTTCTCTGGAATCTTTCCTCTTTCTCCGTGTCTTTTGGGGATTTGTTTGACGAAAACTACACGCTGTTCCAAGTCATTCGTTCATGAATGACTCTTCTAAGTCATTCATTTCTACCATAATGTTTCCTCTCTAGAGGAGTGATAGCATCTGCTAGCAATAGGCCATGCTACATCTATTAAAATAACACAAAAGATGGACAGGAAAAATAGCAGAAGTAATGCGACATTGCACATAATCTAGATGCAGCCCAGAACTCCATGGATGTTTTATCTCAGAATCCTTTGGGAGCATTTTACTGGAATGGCATTAATGGCCGTTACAAGTTCCAAGTTTGAAAGCAACTTTGTTTAATAAGTTTTTTGGACTGGGTGTTGCCAGATGATTGGTAAACAGTGTATTAATACCCCTGTGTGGAAGTAATGGATGCAATGGCATTTTGGCTCCAGTAACATTCATCGAATTTTGAAGGTGTGGGCCTTCCACAAGATATATAAGAATATAGGCAGGGGGCTTAAGTTTTATCTTATAGGATGGAGTGTAATGAGTCAAATCCCTTTCTTTTACTATGTTTCTTTACTCCTAATTCTATGTAGTATTATTAATGAAAGTAATGTGTATTTTTCCCTTTGTAATTGGAAAGGATGGAATAAGGATGTCTGCGCTTGTTTATTGGGAAGCTCCAAATCTGACTTTTCCATGTAATGCTCTTCCTCGTCATGAATTTTATGACTATCTTATACTCTAGGGTTATTAAAAGAGGGTGTATGCCTGTGTCTTGGTAGAACCTGTAAGTATTCTGAATGAAATGCAGCATTTGGGGGAGGTAAAAGGAATACAAAAGAAGGAATGTGGAGGGAAAAAGACGGATAATGAGGGAGCGTGCAAGTCCCGCTCAGCAAGCAGCAACCAGAGCAGAAGTGTGGCCTCAGTCACGGCACTGTGACTCATTATTAGAATCCTTTGCCTAAAGGCTCGGAGCAGGGATGCAGGAGAGCTTCATGCTGGGAAGCTCATAGCTCCTTGGAGTGACTGTGAAACTAATCAGGCAGCCACTGCTGCTGAAGGCTGGCACTTGTTTCATGACAGGCACATTCAGAATCAAGCTTTAAGACTATCAGGTTTGGCGCGTTTCTGCAAAGACATAAAACATCCTGGCTTATTTGGTGTGATTTTTTATTTTTTGATATAACAATAATTGTTATTATTATTATAATCATTGCCGGCCTCAGTTCTCTGGGGAATCGGAATATGTCTTTCTGGAGCAAATGTGACTCTGACATCTGGTTTGGTAAAACATTTCTCTGACAGGGCATGATGTTCATTTTCAACATTAGAAGAATATTTTATCGTTAGCCCAGGAAAGGCATTGCTAGAATGAATATTTTTCTAGCACTGCTCTCCATCATTATGGTGACAGCTTCGGAGTTATAATATTAGCCTATTACTAAAAACTTTGCACCTTTTGCTCTGAAGCTATTTCTGATAGGTTCAGTATTTTTGCTTAATGTAGCTGACATACAACTCCTCCTTTGTAGTGACAATAATGTTCTTCAGTAACCTTATAATATTGCGTCCTCTTTATCATGTTACCTGAAAGTTTGTTGAAATTTGAATAGCTTTCAGCTTTCCTTGTGTTCTGAACCATGTTGTGCTTTCTTAGCTGTGTATCAGTATCTAGAACTAGAGAGGAAAATCTGAGCTTAGGTGGGAGCATGAGAGGTTTAAAGAGAAGGGAAAAACGAAGCACAGTTATTGGAAGCTAGCTGAGGCAATAGGACAGTATTGGTCTGGATGGCACCATGCACTATGCTGCCCTGTGTCCAGAGATGAGGCTGGCAATGGTCAGATGTCTTTATAAAGCAGTAGTATTGACGGACCTTTCCCCAGTCTGAAATGTCTTGCACTTGCAGAGAGAACAGCAGGAGCCTAGAACTGGGGTCCACAAAAGTCTGCTTGCAGAATTGCTTGAACAAGCTAGTAGAAAATGCCCAAGATGGACTTAAGGTTTCTTTGTTAAAGACTGAAATGCCAGCCTTCCCAGATAAGCAACCAGGTTAGTTTTCCCTCATACAGAAGGCAGGAGGTCCCCTTACACTCAGCATTGATGTCAAAAGACACCCAGGTCTGTCTGGGTTTAAAATACCCTGCCGAGTGGGTAGAAGTCTGCAGTGAAGCCTTGCTCCTAGCGAGGCAGGGTTTGCACTGGAGTGTGCTCTCTCTCGTGCTTGCGTTCTCATTGCTAAACTTGTTAACATGGATCTTCAGGCATGTCCCTAACTGTTGCTTTATCCTCTTCCTCTTAGAGATCCGTGGTTTCCCGGGCTGCCCTCGGAATCGTCTGCAGGAGGAGCAGGGGAAGGAGACAGGAGGCCGCTGGTTTGTGCTCTCTGCTAGGAGGGAGGTGCTGCCTGTCGGGATTTGGATGGCTTTGGGTCTAGAGGCAGAACTTAAGTGCCTTGGGGATTCATGTGGTAGGACCTTAGATACGTGGGGAATTTAGATGCCTTCAGAGTTGAATAGCGAGTAGAACTAGAGGAAAGGGCCAGAAACCGAAGCATCAAAAGTTCCACAGGAACTTAAGGAAAAATTTCTTACCAGTGAGGGTGTCAGAGCGCTGGAACAGGCTGCCCAGAGAGGTTGTGGAGTCTCCTTCTCTGGAGATCTTCAAACCCGCTTGGACGCAGTCCTGTGCCACGTGCTCTAGGTGACCCTGAGTGTGCAGGGGTTGGACTGGATGAGCTCTAGAGGTCCCTTCCTACCTTCAGCATTCTGTGATTCTGTGGTATTTGCAAATTAGACTTACAAGTCCCTTTTCCAAATTTATTTCTCTTCCAAATTTTATTTCTCCAGGAAGAGAATATGAGATTCTTTATACTTGTTTACACAACCTGACCACTACAACTAATTCATGCTTAAAATAATGTTAGGGGCAATGGTTATGGATTCCTGAGATTTTTATTTGTCTTGCTTGGAAACATGAACTGTCAAGATGCAGAAAAATTTACTTCTAAGACAAGTGGTCATGACACAAGCTTTTATGTAATCCTATTTTCCCACTTATTATATTAGCAGTGTAATGAATCCAAGGATGTTTTGAAGAAGAACACTGTAGATTGAGATGTGATTAAATCAGAGATAGTATAAAGGAAGGAGTGTCTCAAATATTAATTTGCTGCTTGTGTTTGAAATGTATTTGCAATTTAGGATATACTTTTTCTCCCATAGATACCTGTGACAATCTACCTGATATAAACAGCAATTATACTTGAATATGAATTTGACCTCCTTGGGCCTGGGATTAAATATAGTCTTAGAAGTTTGAGCAAAAGAAAAACCTAGATTTGGATGTATTTTATAAACTCTGACATTCCATTGTAAGCCTGTGGACAGTGTGCTGAGTTTCAGATACGTACAAGCCTAAACCTTAAATATTTAAAATAGTTATTATTTTAATAGGAGGTTTGGAAATATTAGTTAAGGCTTTGTGCTTTATTTGTAGAAAATTTCATCATGCTTTAGAATGGTAACTTCAGGGCATAACACTGCGAGAAAGTGTAAGCATTTGTGTACCTAGGCTTATTGAATGGTGAAAAGTAAATTGCAAGCTGTATGTCCAAAGTACTTACAAATGATTTGTGATTGCAGTAAACATACTTATGTATGTTTTACATAAGGGTAAGGGTTTTATGGAAATTTCAAGTACAGGCATTTGGATTTGAAATGAGTAAGTGGTTGACTCTGTTTCAGATGCTCTTAGTTGCTGTTTGAACAGTGCAGATCACTTATTAGCGCAGTATTAGAGCATTCTGTTCAGTATCTGAATATACTTTTGGCAAATAGTGCTATAAGTAACATTAGATAAGGAGCATAAGCATAGATGAAACCTAAGCTTAATGAAAATGCAGAGAAAGTGTAATTATGCATAGAATGGGAATACAATGTTTGTAGAGTGTGGCATTTTCTAGGTAAATGCTCTGTGCTTGTGGCTAAACCTGGGCTTGCTGTCACACTTGGCATTGCAATGACAATTAATCTGGTGTAAGTTATTTTTATACAAGAATTTTTGCTACTTGATGGGGTCTAATCACTGCTGAACACAAGTAATCTAACTGACATTTTTTTTCTTTCTTATCTGCAAATTGTTCCTGGGCAGATTTTGATTTTTAATTTTTTTATTAGTGAGGAAACACCATAGACAACATAACAGCACTATCTGTGCTCTGTGGCTAGTTATTATAATATGGACCAGGTAGATGAATACAAGCATGGAGGTGGTTTTTTTCCCATTCTGTTTCCACTCTTAAATTTGTTCAGATTAACTGGTTATGTTATTTCCCAGTTTTCTTTTCCAGAGCTGTTTGTATCCTCAAGGAGTACAATAAACATTTTCTTTTTATACTGATTTCTTATAGCAGGAGATCTTTATAAGTCTTTAAAATATATTTCTTGACTGTAATTGGCTGGAGTATTAGTCTTTGACTTTCCTTCTACTCTGTTTATTGCATTGGGCAAATAATTTTGGTGAAAATATGAAAGATTTAGTGAAGTGCAATATGCTGAAAGTGAATTATCTCTAAAGTTTAAATATATACTGAATACAGAAAGAATGGGAGAATTGTTTAACATAATTTTCCAGTTTAGTTATTTTATAGCAGAATAAGAAATCCCAGAGGAATTTTGTTAGCAAGGAAAATAGTATCATAAATATTTCTTATTATTGCCAAAGTTTCCTTAATCATATTGTTTAAAGTTTTCAATACACTATAATGCTTACTAGTGGTTTTTCATTTTCAACTGCCAGATAATTCCTTTTCCTAACTCTGGATAAATAGAACTCTAAACACTTTTGGTTTTAGTTATAGATGATGTATATATGACCAGACAGCTGATGTAATGTAGCAGTATTGTGTTTTCCACAGTGTCGAATTTAAAGGTTTGAATGTGTTAATGGAATTGAATTGATTGTAATATTTTATAAAAGTTTATTCAGCAAAAATGCAGTTAGTGATTTTTGTTGTCAAAGGTTATGAAAGCAAATTAAATATGTTTTTAGCTGTAATGACAATGGATGGAAGGGTATAAAACAGGTGTTGTATGGAAAGGGTCTCTTTTTATCCCTATTCTTTTCCATTAAGAGCTGTATACCAACAAAACTTTTTGTAATGAAAAATACTGAAATCTATCATCTTTCAAAGAGGCACATGTAAGAACTGTTGGAATTAATAAAGTTCTTCTGAGATTTGGATTTTTTTTTTTTTTTATGCAGTGTCCAGTAACAATTTCCCTTCTTGACTCGTTTTTGCCTGTATTTCTTTTGCTTGTCGATGTGAAATTTCCTTTGCATTTGAGTTAGGCTGGAAGTAATCTGAGAGAAGTGTTCAAGTGTCTTGAAATTCGTCATGATCTTATGAGCCCCCTTTTCCCCCCACCTCAAATGAAAAAAAAAAACCAGCAAAAAAAAAAAAACCCAACTAACCAAAAAACTACCTAATGAAAAAATTAAGCAAAGTGGTACAGCTGGCTCTTGAACTGCTGTAATTGGGATAAGTGCTATTGGATGGAATAGAATAGAATTAAAGGTAAGACCAGAATGCTACCTGGTGTGACTCTCCATACATCACAGACCATTATTAAACATATTGATGTTTAATCAACGAAAAAGAGCTGAAAAGGAGAAAGCTCAATACAGTAATTTCAACTATTAGGTCTTTCTTGAACCCGTTAATTTTTGTAAGACACTCTATGCGTAGCTGGATTGTGTCACTTGAAGAGGAAAACGTTTGAAGAGGCAAGTTCCTATAGTCAAGCCAGTGCTTCAGCTATGTCATCGCTGCTGTTAAAATTGGCATTGGAGGGTGCTTGTTTTTTCACCCTATGTCTAATTTGTACTAGTTTAGCTCTCTTTCTTTTCAGACCAGTGTTTAAAAGACTGCGTAATATTTAGCCTGTATTTCCACAGAGATCCTTTTATATGATGATGAAGTTAACCTCTTAGGGCCTTTTCATAAACCAGAAATATGGAGTTATGTTAGTCTCTCATAATAGTGAGGCTCTTCCTGTAAGTCTTTGTTATTCTTTTCCAAGAGGAATGCTAGAACAACTTGTGTTACACTTGCATTGATTAATTGATAGAAATTAAAACAACGGAATAACTTCTGCTTATCTTATGTACATTTATATGCATCCAGACGTTGCTTTCATTCTTTTTTTTTTCCCATAACATCAGAGTGGAAGCTCAAATTGGTGTGCTTTTCTAAGGCTTATCAGAAGCATTCTTCTCCTAATAATTTTGCATCCTATTCCGTACCTGTGTACAGTAGGCTTTCTAGAGAGACATCCAGTGTTTACTTGAACATATCAAAAGATAGAGACTACACTTTTTCCTGCAGGAATCTGTTTCGATCTATAATCTTTCTTCCTTAGTGAGGATGGCCAGTGTTATCACTTGGAAATTTTAATAAAAGTAACGACAGTTTTGAGATAAGAATACCCAGCCAAACACAGGATCAGTCACAAATTGCTGAGAATTTCTAGTAATTTTTTAACCTATCTAAGAGAAAGCGACAAGCCTGTTTATCTGGTCTGCCCCCTTCATTCATCAACTGTGGTAAATAAATGCCGTATAAAAATTGCCTTCATTCAAAATTATTTTTTTTAGTTGAAATAACATTTTAGTGACTTACAAGGGGCATTTTAGCGTGTGAAAATTTAAGTTATTGGACATGCATTTAGATTCTTGCCCCCATTGAAAGTACTAGTGCTACCAGCTATTTCCATTCTTCTCCAGCTTCAAAATGTTTCCCGAAAATGAGTGACCGCCGCGTGTGAGCGCCGAGCTCGTTCTTCTCCCTAAGCTAAACACAAATGTGGCTAAAACGGAATCCTGCCGGAGCGGGGGAGCCGGGGCTGACCCCGTGGAGCGCTCGGCGTGTGACACGCGGCGAAAGGTTGAGCTGCCTCGCGCTGAGGTGGCGCCGCGCATCAAATCACGGAGGATCAGGCGGGGACGTGTTGCCTTGCTCTGAGTGACAGAAGTTAATAATTAGTGACAATGATTGACAGATGGACTCCAGCTGCCGCTCCAACGCCTAGGAGCGGTTATTCCACAACTGTCTGTAGGCAAAATGAACTCCTGGGGGAGAGGAGGACGGCCCGAGATTGACAGCTGCCTCAGAGAGACAGGCCGCTGACAGGAAAGTCACTGTCAGCAAAAGTGTTGAAGTCCCCCCCTGTTCCCCGCTACTCTCACTAGCTGTATACATTTATTCTCTTTCATTTACCATGGCAGATGTGTTTTTAAATGTATTACTAGCTAGCCATTTTCTTAACTGTGTTTATTTTCCAGAGGTAGAGCTGTGTATCAGTGAGCCGGCCTCACCCATCTCTAGGTGAATCAAGTATCGTGCACCAACGTGCTGGCATAACTATATCTAATTAGCTCTTTCGTGTGTTTGGGAGAAAGAAATCCTGTGTCACTGCATTTTGTATACTGATATTTTGAATGCTCACATAATAAAATGTCGTATTTTAAAAATTTCAAGAGCAGAATAAATATTTGGAAAGACCTTGTAATTTAACTCGTGGTATTCTCCCTTCAGATTTACAATATTGTGGTAGAGTTAAAAATGACTTTTGATAGAGGTAGTTACCTTTGATTCATAGATTTTAATGGTCCTTTTGTTATAACTTACTGAAGTTGCAGTAGTTGTAGTCTTTGTTTGACTTGGTTTTAAACCACCTCTTCCACAGATGCCAGATTAAAAAGGATTCCAAGTTGCTGTGTGTGTAAATTAAAGGGTCAGAGCTTTCTGACACTTCTGCATAGTTATGAAAAGATCTGCTGTACTGTGCTGCTTAGTTTGTGTTTATAACAAAACCAAGATACTGAAGATATTTTTAACAGTTAAAATGCAGGCGAATAAAAAACCAAACTCAAGTTCAATTCTAATGTATCTAAAATAGGTATAAACCCTTCTGTTCTACTACTTTTCTGGTCTTGGATTTACTTTCCAAAAGTTTTGTTTATACCTTTCTCCCACTGCCTTTAGTGGTTTGTATGAGATCTGTCACTGAAAATCGTATTCTGTATATTTTTGGTTTCCTGATTTGTGGCCATAGGAAAGCAGTAATTACGAATTGAAGGTTCAATGTCACTTGGGGTTCAAGAATGGTGAAAATGTTTGGAATTACACGACACAGGTATTTACTCTTGCACTATTTCTCTAGCCTCGAGTGGTCTTTGAGTTGTCTTTTTTTTTTTCTCCTTCCTCCTTTTGCTGCAAGCTAAATCTGTTGGATATGTCCATTACAGGCAAGCGCTTATGCTCTTAGAGGAATGCAGTAATATGAAGTCTCCAGAATGTTACAACAGGCACATCTTCAAAAGCTAAAAAAATCCTCAGGATGGCTTTGTTTTATAATTGTCTTGAAGGCTTTTCCTGTCTTTAGCCTACAAGTTTTGTTTAAATTTTCACTTTAAGGATCTGTTTCATGTTGCCTAGAACTAAACATTGTCATTGCAGGACGTGCTTTACTGAGCTAGCATTTGTGTTTGAAATACACATGGGCAAGATGGAACTGGAACAATTATAAAGGAAGATTCCAGCTGATATTTAGCAAAAAGAAATAAAATATACGTTTCTTTTCAGAATTGTCAAATAGGGTGGTATTTATGAAAACTAAAATGTCACAGTATCAGATATGGTAAACTCATGAAATAATAACTATCTCTTTAGAGCACTTGTCTAAGCTGCTTCAATCTGGAAAATGTGCTTACGTGACATGATAAACTTTCCTCAGTTTGGTTGAACTTACAGCTTTGTCTTCAAATTTGGGTATCTATAAACCTTAGAAACTTTAATATGAGTAGTAGTATCGCTGCTTAACAAATACAAGAGCTAACCCACCTTACCTTAGGTGCTTCCAGCACTCTGACTTCTTTAAGAGAAAAAGATGCTTTTGGATAACCATATAATTACAGTTCAAATTTGGACTGGAGAGCTATGGCTGAAGTTATGTCTAGTATGACTGTAGCCTGATACGTTGACTAAATGGATGAAATCCTGCTGCTCAAGATATGTAAAACAAGTCTGCACAAAGAATTTAGGAATTTGACTGTTCTGCGATAGTGCAATTGTCCATAGGCAGAAATAAGAGATTTATGGTATTTCCCGTATCTTGTCCATGGTATCTTGTACAATAAATAAATTTTAACTTATAAATACTAGGTTAGGTTTTATTAATTAAAACAATCATAAATCAGTAGCATCTTGTGTATTTTGTATAATTGCTCTATGTTAACTTCAAGAAAGATGGTTTTAGCCCACACTGTTATATCTGTTTCTTTCAAACCTTCTTATTTATTTATTTATTTATTTATTTATGCTGTTTCCTGAGTTCCTAGAGAGCACAGCTACTCCTGTGCATTGAGGGATGAAGTGTATTTTGCCAAGTAGAGACTTTGCTGGTTAAAAAAGTGGTGGTAAAAAACGGCACTTTTAACCCCTCTCAAGAGCACATATCTGTTAAAAGTTGTGATCTACTGGTACAAGGTTGTAAAAGAAGAATTCTGCTTCTACCCTAGTAAGAGCCATCCTTTGTTTATGTATGTATGTATGTACGTATGTATGTATGTATTTAATATCTGATCAGTGTTGTCAGGCTCCAGGTATCTAAGGTGGTAGTAGCCAGAAGTCATGTTTTAGATAAAGTAACTATGCTATTGCAAGGAAACTAAGTCCAACAAACACAGTTATTTTGCTTATGCCAAAATTTACATGAGAACACTCTTACTGCAGTATTATGGAATAATTTTGCAAAACTAAAGCAAATTCCTTATCTCCATCTGTTTTTAAATTGTTTTATGGAGGAATCTATTTGCTAGTTTATTAATCAAAACCTGTATTGATTTTCCAGAAGTTTCCAGTTTTGCTTCTCGATCTCCAGGTTAGATGTCTTTCCCTATTTCAGCTCTTCCCTTGATTCACAATTTGAATTAAAGCGCTGGAAAGAACAAGGCCAGCGGAGAGAGCTGCTTTGATCAAGCTGAGGGGCAGAGACTACAGCTTGGGGTCTGCAGCTTTGGGCTTTTTGAGCACATTCTTTCAGTCTGAGGCTTCATTTGTGGAGCTCGATGTCCGTGCCTGTTAGCGGTGTAAGTCAAGTCTTGTTGAGAGTCTGTTTGCCAGCGCGGCGGGAGGCGCCTCGTCTGTCTTTGAACCGAGCTCCTGTCGTTTCAGCTGACACGTACAAGAAACAGCATGCCTTGCAGAAATGAGTGTGGGATAACTATACGGGGAACAAAATATTCTTAAGGCATTAGGAAGCTGAACATATCTCACTGTTTTGCTTTGTCTTTGCAATTCAAAATGACACATTTTTATAGGTTCAGCAGTCATAGATGAATGCGTGTTATTGGCCCTGTGAACATGACCCCTTAAAACTCTTTAAGTTTTATGGACTGCTTTGCAGTGCAGAGCTCTGTACAGATCTTTGAGTAGAGAAAAAACGTCATGTGTTAAACTGTGATTAGAAAAAAAAGGCCCCCCATCTGTCTTGCAGAACTTAACAGAATGAATAGGTGATGGCTCCACTCCCCTGCACCCCCTTTTTTTTTGGCTTCCATATTTCCTGTGTTTTTGGGGGAGCTTTATGTTATCTATTCTAGTGTTTGCTACCCCAGCATTATCATTTCTCTCTCACCAGCAAGACGTGTCTATCTGTAATCTTTATGGCATCATTAGCAACCTGCTGTGAATCTGTGCCTCAGTTGCTGGTCATTGATTCTGTAATGTACATTTTCTCAATGACCTTTTCCCCTCATAGTATTGCTCTTCCTCCTTCCCATTATGGGATAATTAACCCTTTTGACCAGTATACTGACATCTCTTCAGTACTGTACACGAGTCCTCCAGGGACATGAGGGAACAGATTCTACTAGCACTGCATAGTGTAATTATGGTTACAGGCTTTTTTGTGCTCCAGGAAACTTGTCCATCTCAGCGCACGCTTTTTACCTTCATGAGAAGGTAAAATCATCTCCATTCACTAGAACATGCGATGCTTTTTTTGTGTTACACCAAGTACATGTCTATATTGTACTCGCTTCTGAAATCAGTAGCTCCTCAAGCCTTTCTTAGGAGGGGAAATAAAGGAAAACCACTTCTTTTTGTTTATTTGATGAGACTGAATAAAAGCAAAACCATATGTTTATTTAGACAGGTGGTTCAAGTATGCCTATGAATTCCTCTACTCATTCAGGTAGGATTTATTAGACTTTTCTTTGAGATGAAAAGACTGTGGCCTGCAACAAAGCTGCTCCAGTTGAAAATAAAACCTCACATGAATTTCATCAAAGACACTTTCCCTTTTGTTAGGCTCTTCCATTCAGGGGCAAATTGCCTCATTAAAAGCAGGAAAAGCACACTGTTTACATTAGGCATTCCCGAATTACAGCGGACAGTGGCTGCCATATTTATTCTACCTTGAGCTCTTCTGCCACAGGAGAGCACTTGGAAGGCATGTTCCCATGAAAAAGGATGCCTGTGATCATCCTGGTTCATTTTCCCCTCTGTTTTCTTCACTAATTAGGTTGTTACAGATTGAGCAATGTCTAGGAGTTGAGGCATAAAACAACATAGCTCCATCTGCAAAGTTAGCTTCGTAATTATATTGACGAAGCAGTACAGTGCTAGAAACATTGTTATACTTCACTATTAAGTCCTCGTTCCTGTGGGACCTTTGTACTTTTTGGACATTAGGCCAATGTTTGTGTAACTGCTAGGAATGTTTTTACACAAATTGTATTGAAATAAATATAGTGGTGTCCCGCAAGGGTCAGTACTGGGCCCCGTGCTGTTCAACTTGTTCATCAGGGACTTGGACGAGGGCACAGAGGGCACCCTCAGCAAGCTTGCAGATGACACCAACCTGGGAGGAGTGGCCGACGCTCCTGAGGGCTGCGCTGCCATTCAGAGAGACCTAGACAAGATGGAGGCTTGGGCAGAGAGGAACCTCATGAGGTTCAACAAGGACAAGTGCAAGGTCCTGAACCCGGGGAGGAATAACCCCAGGCACCAGCACAGATTACGGGTTGACCTGCTGGAAAGGAGCTCCCTGGAGAGCCATTTGAGAGTCCTAGTTGGCAATGGGTTAACCATGAGGCAGCAGTGTGCCCTCATGGCCAAGGAGGCCAATGGGATCCTGGCTGCATCAGCAGGAGTGTTGCCAGCAGGGCCAAGGAGGGGATCCTGCCCCTCTGGGGAGGCACCTGCAGTACTGGGGGCAGTTCTGGACTCCCCAGGACAAGAGGGACCTAGAGCTTCTAGAGAGGGGCCAGCACAGGGCCACGAAGATAATTAAGGGACTGGAGCATCTGTTGTATGAGGAAAGATGAAGCGAGCTGGGCCTGGTTAGCCTGCAGGAGGGAAGGCTGAGAGGAGATTTGATCAACATGTTCAAGTACCTGAGGGGTCATTGCAGGGAGGATGGGGCCGGGCTCTTCTCTGTGGTGGCCGGTGACAGGAAGACAGGAAGTTGAAACCCAGGCAGTTCCATCTCCGTATGAGGAAGAACTTCTCTCCTGTGAGGGTGACAGGGCCCTGGCACAGGCTGCCCAGAGAGGCTGTGGAGGCTCCTTCTCTGGAGATCTCCAACCCCCCTGGATGTCACCCTGTGCCCCTGCTCTGGGTGTCCCTGCTGGAGCAGGGGGTTGGACTGGGTGATCCCTAGAGGTCCCTTCCAACCTCAACCATTCCGGGATTCTGGGATTCTGTGAAATATGGTGCAATTATTACAGTATGCTGCTACTGTGAAATTTTCTGAAAAGGCAGAATGTTAATACATTAAAAAATATTGTAGACTGGGAAATACAAATCTAAATTAGCCTTTTTTGTAGTTGTTTGTGTTGGTGCTTCTGGTTAGTTGCTTGGTTTTGTTTCTTTCTCTCTTCTGGGTACAGCTGGGCACAGCTCCATCGTTCTTTATTAATGTCAGTGGAGGGTAGAAATTTGGAGATAGACAAATGGATCGTTTTTTACATGTTTTTTGCAGCAAGTTATTGGAACTGAAACCTGAGGTTCTGTGGTGATATATTAGGAAGTACTTAACACTGCATAAGCATACAAGATATGAATCTCAATCTATAGAATGCATCGAACACACGAAAAATCATTGCATTCATGTGGACTGTTTTCCAGAGAGATGATTTTCAGAGTGTGTGTATGTGTTTTTTTTTTTTTTTTTTTTTTTGTAGTTATTGTTTGGCTTTTTGCTTCCATTTGTTAATTTCAGTATATTTTAGGAAAGATTGAAATTGGAAGCAATTGTTGTTTTGTCTTGACTTTTACTGCCAACAGTAATATCTCGATTTAGAATTGTCTGGTTGTGTGGGGTAATCAATCGTTAAGAAATTCACTAGCCCGTTTGCAAAACTTGCATCGTTCTGATTTTTATCAGAACTTAATTTTTATGTTAAGTTGATAGTTTAATAACTATTTTATCTGTAGATTTTCTGCTACTTCTGCATGCTTCAGGTGCTGACCTTGCATTGGGACAAGCTCTATTCACTTCTGTCTGGCAGCAGTTTTGTGTTGTTTTAATTAGAAGCAAGGTGCTCATCACAACCACCAGACCTTGCTGACTGTAGGCCTTCATGACCTAAAATTCCTTTTAACAGACTTATAATTATAAGAAGAGACATCTGAAGTGCCTAGTTATGGTCCCTATTTGATTTGGAGAGTGTTGGGCCTGATTCAGTTGATATAAACTGTAATGCAAATGTTATGGAGACTAATAATTTATTTAAAAATTATAATGGTGTAGATAGTGTAGGGTTAATTCACATTTTATAATCTGATTTTTTTGACTAATACAGTGAATCCAGAACAATGTTTTTTAGAAGATAGAGGTCTTTGACCTTTCATTGAGGTGATTAGCTGAAAGTGAGATGGTAATTTTTCAGATTGGTAGGACCAGTATTTAATTTCTTCCAATATTTTGCTTATAATTAAACAATAACTTTTTAATCATAATTTTAATCAACCCAATCTAAATTCTCTTATCGTGTCTTTTCAACCAGCCTTTCAAATATCAGTGCTTCCATGGTGCAAGATGGTCTTTGCTTTCTTCACCACTTCTGGAATTATCTTGTTGGTTTTGTCTAAGACCTGGCTTCCAAAAAAACAAAGATCCAAGGAAAGGAAGGATTCAATAAATGAAGCTTCATATGCAACTAGGCAGGATAGCTTCAAATCAGGTCTTCATCTGCTCCCTGAAAGAATTCGCTCGCTTGAGCCCACCTGCCCTTTGGGCTGTCCTGGAAGAGCCACGTCCTCTGCTCTATCTTCAGTCATCTCTCTCTGGCCGTGAGCAAAGTCTCTTGAAAATCAGTGTTTCTTCCTCTGCTGTTACAATCCACTTAGTTACACAAGAAACGTCCCTCACAACGATTAACATTTTAAAGTAGTAAATCCTGAAGGTCAGTCGGAGGGGACAGGGAATGCTCGTGGCTGCCTCCCGTGAGGAAATCCCTGCTTAACAGTAGTGCTGGCAGGGTTGTAATGACCCTGGCTTTTCCACTGTTCACCATTTATTTATATATTTTATAGTATTTTATAAATATGGTATATATATTAATATTTTATATATACATATGTATATAGACACACATACATATATACATATTTTAGATACATTTCATTTGAATATAAAACAGATCTATTTATCTTATAGGGAATGTACTACTCATGATTTACTCCAGTATTTCCTGAGAACAGTTGCTGGTTAAAACTAAGCACATTCCGCAGTATCAGATTGCTATTTAGAAACCTTAATTAAACTACTGAAATGCTACAATAAAAAGAAACAGATAACCCTCTTCCCACCTTACCCCCCACAGAAAAATAGGAATGGGTAATTTTTTAATATTAAAAGTTGCCATCTCTATAAACACACAGTCTTAGACCACCTTCTCCCCCATCCTCACATTTCTAGCTAAGTGCATTCTGATGCCACATTGAAACATAAAATAGGTAGAAACAGGCAGCCACCAAAGGCTATTTATATGCTAATACATATTCCCCAAGCTGGAGTAGACACCTAAAGCCTATTGCTGCTACTAATGATGGCTCTGCTTTAACCTCTGTGGAAGAAAGAAAAGTATTTTTTTTTCTTAAGAAAACAACACAGTTTCTTTAAGATGAAATGTAATTATCTATTATCAGATGTCCTTTTAAATGCAAGGCCTATTAAAGCTGCTAAAAATATTGAAGCTCTAATTCTACCATAATAGCATTTCAATTTCAGCAAATCACAGCTCTATTGTTAGAGGATGTTTTTCCGTAGGAATGTGGTAAGAGGTCCATCTTAGCTTTTAAAAAAACATTTCCCTTTCTTTTAGACATTCAATTAAATCTTTGCAATCATCTAACCTTCTATGACACAAAATTTTACTTATCAAGTGAGGAAACAATGGCCATTAGCATTTAAAAGAATTTGTTTTAAAAGTAGTTGAAGTTTAATTGCTTTGCATAGCCTCATCAGAATATTTTCAGCTGTTGGCTTACGGCTTACCTTAGAAAGCTAGTTTTTAATTTGTTCCTATATTCTAGTCTTAAAATAAGTATTTTAAATGGGCAAAGTTGGTGTAAACTGCTGCTGT
Organism: Tinamus guttatus; assembly: GCF_059628265.1. Taxonomy (NCBI): domain Eukaryota; kingdom Metazoa; phylum Chordata; class Aves; order Tinamiformes; family Tinamidae; genus Tinamus; species Tinamus guttatus. Next base: position 2,796,755 of record NW_028288931.1, read on the forward strand.
AACTGGTTCTGTGAGTTGATGCATAAGATCATTTAAAGAATAAGGTAAATAGTAGTTGAATGGGACTTTTATGTTATCATTAAATAAATTTACTTTGTTTTTTTTTGTAATGCATGATTTATCAATATTTTTCGTATTCTAGTTCACATAATATTACTCTTGCTTTAGCATTTTCCTTCTACAGCATCAGAAGAAAAATTTCTGACTCCCCTCTCCGTTATGGTACCCAGCATGATTGTGTGAGGCTCTTTTGTAGTGTTCTGCAGCATTGGGCTTTCTGGTAGTCTGAAACACTGTTATTTATGACATTGCATTTAGAGGCCAAAAAGCAGAAAACAAACCTCTTTCATCAGGCAAAAAGATGATACATAAAGTCATTTTTCCCCCCTCTTTGTCTCATCTGAACTTCTTATGGGCTCGAGTAATTTCAGAAAGTCTTTTTTATTGTTTTAGCATGGAATTCAGTATCATTTAACATGTCCTTTGGTCTGAATTTTCACCTGCTCTTCTTCTTTCAGGCTCTCATCTTTCCTTACTGCTTTCAAACCTATTTTCTTCATCATTTACTTGCTCTCATACACGTTCCTCCTAGTTTGGCACTGTTGCTGCTGTGCTGCCAGCTCTGAAGTTTGCCAGTTGTACCTGATTTTGCATCCCAACTCGGAAATATTTTGTTGGTAATGCCCCCTCACTCCAACCATCCCATATATACCCATTATCTTGATATTTTATGGTTTTAGATTGGAATTTGTCCCGTTATCAGTGGTAGGATGTATATTATCTACTGTCCTGCAGTGTGTCTTCCACGTAGCATTGTGCACTGCAAACCTGCCCTTGCACAGGCTTAGTTTGTTCTTGCTTGTAAATTGGTGTTTTCCTGGAGATGGGTAAACAACATCAGAAGAAAATGGCATAACGTTATTGTCACTGAAACAAAAGGTGATGACAAAGTGTGGTTCAATTCTTTCAAAATAAAAAAGTTGCTGTTCAAAGCTTTGATGTATTTTAGCTAATCATAGTGTGGAGTTCTTTCATATTTTCTGTAAAAAGTAAATTCTTGGAATATATTCTAATGATTACCAGTTCAAGGAATGGAGAATGGTAGAAAGTCCTTATAAAACATGCAGGGAATCAGAGCTAATAAAACCCAAGTTTTCTGTTTAACTCCTTCCTCGTAGCTTCCTTCCGTAGTTTTCCATACTGGGGAGGGTTGTTATCGTCTTGCTCCTTGGGTTGTTGAATGAGTTTTCTTACTCCGAGCTAAAGCTGTGCTGCAAATCCCATGCCAAACCCTTCTCCAGGCTGCTTGTCCCTCCACATCCCCACGCTGTCCTTGTGTCCCCCCAAAGCTGAGTGACAGGAGGTGGCCTTTGGCTGGGATCTGTGCACGTGGTGACTGGGAACCGGCCACTGGCAAAGTGAATATACTCAGTAGAACTTTTCTGATTACAGAACACATGAATATTTTGAAAATCCTAGGCACCAGCTATGGAAACAGCCGTAACATCAAGTCAGAGAGAAGTGTTCCCTCCCCTCCTTTCCCTCCTTTCTTCTCCACCTCCCTCCAATGTCTTGTCCACTAAGGGGATGAAACAGACCCCTTCACTGTCTAGAACAGGCAAGATCATTAAGATGCTACTTTCCTTTTAAAAGTTATTAATTTAGAGACTTCTTGAATCGAATGTTGCAATCTCGTGCCCATGTTTAATAGCTTTTGGTTGACCTTGTTCCTTGGAATATATTGATTTATTGGGGACTAATTTGTAATCATAATTTATATATTTCAATGCAATTTCATTCTTCAGCACTAAACACAATTTCATTCTTCAGCACTAAAGCTATTGATGAGAAAATGGGACCAAATGAAGACGTTTGGCAGTGGGACCCAAGTGCAGCTCGTCTTCCAAGATAGGTGGGGATGGGAAAAACTTGGCATTCAAAGAGCTCCTGGAAAGGAAGGGTTTCACTCTTTTTTCTTCACTACAGTCTTCACATAACGAAGTTACAGGCATAGTGAATATGTGAAAGGACTCAGAAACCTAGGGAGGAAAAAAAGGAAAAATCCCACATGTTTGAATTACACTCTACCTATTTTCTGAAGTGTTAGACATCTTTGAAATAGCTAGCAAAAATGATAAATAGCTGATTTTGATTTAGAATGGAATATTTGGTTCTGTAGAGATTTGCATTTTAATTTCATCTACTAAGCTCCTCTGAGTTTCAAGAAAGTGGCATTGAACCTTTGAATTTCCTTCTGCGCAGCGAAGCAACAATATGTTGGGTTTATTATCTGTAACTAAAAAAAAAATGAGCTTGAAGTAGGACAGGGGCCATTTTCAGTGCAGTGTCTCCAGGTAAGGAAGGGCAATCGCCTTCCTTCGTGACTGTCTTTCACTGCATATGCTGGAAAAAAGAAATAAAAAACTAGAGAAGCAGCTTTAAAATATGTGCTAATTTCACCTGTATACTCTGATGTAATAATAAATCATACTATACCATACTAAACCATACTAAAACTAACCATACTAGATAAACCATACTAAGATGTATGGTTTATTTGATCTGTAAAAACAATTTGGATTGTTCTCTGTACCCATCCCAAAATACCAAGAACCTTTTAGTTCTCCTTAATTATTCCAAATCTTTACTTTTTTTTTTTTTTTTTTTTTTTTTGTACTTCAGTTTTCTGTTATTTAGTTTTAATAGACGGACTTTGAGGGAATAGGTAAGAACTTTTGAGACCAGTTTTGGGGCTCGCAATTCCTTTGGACCTGAAATCAAAGCAGTAGCCTAAAACTTCCCGTTTTAGACCTGAAGAAAGGCTCTTGTGCTTGCAAGAATGTCTGTTTTCTTTCCTGATGTACCAGCTACCCTCATAAAAGATGTACGTGGGACTACTTGCATACAATATTGAGTCCGAAGTATATTCTCCATTTTATATTTCCCTCATTTTATATAGAATATTTCAAGGAAAGTACCTGAGAGGAGGTAAGTCTCCTTAAGCTAAGTGTAACTTAGATTCATTTCCATGTTCTTAGGTATCTCTATAGTCTTGACATTTTTATACATCTCTGCAGAAGTCAGGTAATGCACTAAAGGTATTCTGAAGTATGTAGGGGAAATAAACATCATTTTGGTATGGGAAACTGATTAGTGGTTCTTGTAGGTTGTCTTCCCTGAAGTTGTTGTTAAGAGTTCTTTCTTAATCATCATTCCTTATTAAACTCAAAATTAAGGAGTCAGATATCTAACCAGAATGAATGGATTCCAGCTCAGCAACATGCAGAAATAGTGCTGTCATATTTTGTAGGATATAATACCCAGCATACATTGTAATAGGTACACAAATAGTTATAATTAAATTAAACCCTAGTTATTCTGGAGTTGATAAGAATGGTAGTGGCAGGCCTATGTCTTTGCTACGTGGAACAATCTATTTAAGCTAAATCAACTCCTACTTAAACGAGTGCACTAAGTATTTGTAGGACAGCTGAGCCCCTGGGGGTGTCATTTATCACAGTGTAATAGAAAATTGTAATGAATAATAACACCTAACTATGCAGCAGGAGCTTGCATATATTAGGGGAAATGCAAATAATGGTACTAAGCAAAAAAGGTGAGGATTGCCTGGTGCTTCCCCCTCCCTGCTTCCCTCTATCCCTCTGAAAACCCTATGGCAGTGACGTGCACCGGGCGAATTCCATTCACCTGGACCGTTCAGGGATACAGACCATTGCTCTGCCAGTCTAATCCGGGCCTGTTTTCTCTGTAATATTTCTTAGGAGAAGGTGAAGTACTAAGAAAAGCACTATTCTGTGTGGAATATTAGGTTTGGCCTGAACTTTAGCAAAAATATAAAATGCAAAATTAAAGTACGGTCCCTAGAGGAGTGAAGAAGATTTTACAGATGCTGTTTCCCCTAATGCTGGTGGCTGATTTCCTGTGTTCTCTGGCAGTGATTTTCCTCCACCCTGCACTTCTTGCAGACACGGAAAGGCACAGTGTCTTGTTTGGTGATTTTGTACGAAATTAGCATTTGGGACAATACATATAACCACTTACTTTCATGTCCAATACTTCAATATGGCTCAAAGGAGGAAAAGGGAAGAGCTCAGGATTCCCAGCAGGAGCGAGGAGCTCCATTTGCACAGACGTTTCCCTGTCACTTCTATTGTGGCTTCAGCAGAGCAGCAAGGAGGGAAGCGATGGAGAAGAGAATCTCTCAAAAGGTCTGGGTAAAAGCCAAGTGGTTTTGAGGTTGTTTTATCATTTATTTATTTGAACCCAAAAGAATGCATCATGGATTTTTTTTTAATTTTATTTTTTTAATGCAGGAGGGGATGTGAAGGAATGCATGCCCTCTTAAGTTGAAGTTAGTGATCTGAGTTAAGCTGATCCTTGTGGACCAAGCAGTGAAGCTACTGTTATTTTGGAGAACGATAATATATTTGTGTTAGGGTGTGATTCCAGCTAGTTATTGCTGATGTAGAGATGTGTTACAGTGAATTTTCAAAATGAAAAGTTGAAATGCACCACAGGCAATGGACACCCCCTCTCCCTCAGCCCCCACACTTCATTTGGATTCTATTTTGGTAAATTCTGAATGAAATAGAGTCCCTATAGTGTGTGTTAAATTAGGAACTCATGTTCATCCCAAGTAGCCCTGCAGAACTATCATTATTCTTCATAATATAGAGGCTCCAGACTGGTATCTGTTTGATAAGAGGTTGAAATAACTTTTTGCATAATTGCAGCTCCTGCTTTTTGATGAGAATAATGGGCACACTCTCATCCAAGGGGTACTATTAAGAGTCACATAGTTACTATTCCATTAACAAGACCATTACAACTCTTGAATAGTGGAATATTTTATTTTAAGGAGCAAATATTACTTGTAATTGAGCTGTTACAGATGAATAAGCATATTTCTTGGCTTAAGTTCATAAAGCAAATTTATTAGTAATACTTTAATTTTGGTGAGTAGGCTATTAATAAAGTCTTTAAAAGTTACCTGCTACAGCAGTATAATTTGTTAATGGAAACAGCACTTTTTTAAAAGCAAGTATTTAAGGTTATATAATCCCTGGTAAGTGCAGTTTTGTCCATTAATGGAGAATCTGAAGTTGATCCATAACAAAGGGTAAAAGAAGGAAGATCATTTCAAATGGCTTATTAAAACGCTTAGTGGGCCAAGTAACTGAAGTTGAATCAATGGGAAGTTCCTACTGTAAGTGGGGGCCTCTGGGGTTAAATTCCCCCTAATGAAGTGTTATGAGAAGGTGGAACAAGAGTAAAATGCTGAGGAATTACCTTGACGTCTTGCTTGGAGGAGCTCTGCTTCCATAGACGTTTCTGGGGTGCTTTCATGAAGGGCATTTCAGGAAAAATACCCCTCACGGGGGTGAGAAAATTACCCATCGTTATGATATGTCAAGTGTTCGTTTTGGTAGTTAATAAAACGAACTTTCTAATAAAATGTATTTGAGATGATGTGCATAGTCAAGCTATGTCTTTTTTAAAGTACTGGCGGGAGGGAACACAAAAAGTGTCCATATAACACAGCAAACAGCCCAGGCCCATGAACTAAGTTGAACTTTCCTGCCTATTTTAAACCAGACACCTTCAAGAAGACCTCTGAAACAAACTCTTCCAGAATTGAACCCCCAAACCCTTGTCTGTGTCGGATACTGTGTTTTGAGCCCAACTTTTGTGCACTGCTTCTCCTTCCCCCACCCCCAAAATGAGTCTTTTGGTCTCTTTAACTTCTTCTATATGGGTAAGTTTTATTTCTGTTTCAACACTATAGTCACTAAAATCTGTATTTGTATTTTATTCTTTGTTTTGGATCTGTATCTGTATATCTTTTGATCTGTATTTCTTGTGTTTTACCTGAGTAAGAGTGGGCTTTGAGAACAGATTTAGGCTAAGCTTAGATATAATTAGACTATCTGTGCATGCATGTGGATCATGAACTGCATTAGGGTGATGTAGTTGCAGCTTTGTTAGGGATTCACTGTGACTGCAGAAGCTGGGTCTTACACACAATGCAACAAATACACAGGAAATACGTGTTTCCATTGAATTTATGTCAACTTCCATTGAATTTATGTCAACTTTCAAAAATTTGAGTGAGAATAGTCCCGCCTTGTAACTCAGGTGTAGTAAGAAGACAGAAGAAGTGCTCTACAGTTTTGATTGTTCCCTGTAATATAAAATGACACACTATTTAAAAATGCAATTAAAAATACCTTGAAAGTATTTTTGTAATAGGTAATTTAGGTAATAGTCATTTTTAAAAGAATAATGAATGAGAAATGTCCATAATAGCATAAAAGGTCTACCTGGGATGATGGAGAATGTATATAGGGTTTGGTAGGCACAAAAACTGCTTTGTTGGAGTCAGAGGAATGAATAGTTAAAATTTACCAAACTTTGTCAAACAGCACGTGTGTTTCTTTTTCTGTGCTTTTATTTTTTATTTTTTCCTGTAAAAAGAACATTTTTTTTTCTTGCTTAGTAAGTAATTTTCAATTGGCATGGATATGGTTAAGAAAAATATTACTAAATAATCAAGAGTTATGATTTTTTTTTGTCTAAATATATGTATGGAGGTACTACTTTTAAACAGTCTTTTTTTTTCTCTGCGTTTTTACAAAAGATAATAGGGATTTTTCTCAAATTTGTTTAAATTGCTTCCCTAAAGTATAGAAGAGTGTGAAATGTGGAGATACAAGAGATTGCGGCAGATTGCAATAGAAACCGCTGTAATTCTTAAAGTGTCATATTAGATGGTCATTACTGAGCATAAATATGATGAGCATAAATAGATAAATGGAAGATGGCCCTTGTTTAGCCAGTGCATCCCATCTTTGTGCCAGCAGACCTTTAAGATTTGCTATCAAAATGAGTCGAACAAACAGTGGTTTCATAACTTTATTTCTTATCTATAAAATACAGTTTTGATAAATTTTTGCCCATACTCAAGGGCCCCTCCAACTTAAACCTTTTCCTTTCTCTTTCCCTACTAGATGCGAGCTCCTGGGTCCATATATTATTCATTACAATCAAATAAGACACAGTGGTGGCTCAGTAAACTTGCTTTTTATATCAGAATTGCTTTTATTGAGGAACACGCGCTGCAGACCCAGCTTCCAGCAGCCAGGGCTGAAATGAGCAATTCTCTCATTGTAATAATGTGCCTCTGTCATCTTCTTATTATCAGCATGATAAAAGATGAAATATTCACAGATGCTGCCCTCCTAACCTGATCATAGCTTGATATTTGAGCTTTGGAAATGAGTTTTATAAGCTTTAATATACTCCTTGGTGGAGTGACCCCTGAAATTAAACATTATTACGGAGCGGATATTTAAAAAGCTGGGGCCGCAAATTACATCAAAATGAAAATATTAAGGAGTATTACGACTATACCAAGTGGGAACTCACCGCTTTTGAAACTGTGAATGCCATAAAACTCAGCACTTTGGTGTCAAAAACATCAGAAAAAATAATAACATCACAGGCACCTTGACTTCAGTAATTTTATACTTGGGCTAAACCGAGTTATTGGAATGGGTTTTTCTCCTATACGCTGACTTTCCAGGAAGGAAAGGTACATTATACTCAACTTTATGGCACTCCTCATGGTTGTTTTAAACGCTGCATTTCTCCTTTCCTGTACAAACACCAATAAAAATACTGGAGTGTAATGAAACCAAAGATCACACTTAAGAAAATAACGAACCAACCTTGCCAGCAGAAACCTTTTGATTCAGATTCTTCTCCCATCAGTGTTTTGATGGACAGGCTTCTACCAAAGCCTGGGACATGAAGATGTCTGTAAGAGATAAGAGATTTTCTTAGGTGTGAGAAAAAGGTGACACAGGCTACACATCCTTCAACCCAGATTTTATATTGCCTTACTGTAGCTAGTAAATAGCAAATTTTAACTCTTGTAGATGTGATTTTACCTAGAGGAAGCACATATGTTTTATTCCTTTATATATAGTATGAATTAAATCTCTTTTTGTTGTTGTTGCTTGTGTCTCCAGATTAATGAAGAAACATGTGAACATATGTGAGCGATCACAGTGTTGATATTCTTCTGTGTCCCATATATTCAAATGATTTAGAGACATGTTTTCTTTTGTGAGCTCCTGATGTTTTGATGTTCCTTTAAATTACTGGTTTATGGAATGTTGTTAACACTAGTTTTAGTAACTAAGAATGTTGATTTTAATCAATCTCAGCTTTGGTGGCTAATGCTGGTCAAAGAAGGTAGCCCAGGTGCAGCACTTGGCTATTAACACCCGTCCCAAGCAGTTTAATTGGAGTGTGTCCTCCGGCCATGGAAGACTTGAGGAAACAGACCGGATTGTTGAGCTCTGGGAAAAGGAATCAATATCCCACTTATACAGGTCGTTGCATCCTCAGGGATGCAGTAGCTTGGTGTCTTCTGGTTACCTTGAAATGATGTTTAACACAAGCTAGATTAAAGTAGAAACTAACATCAGGTTTTATTTAGATGCTTGTAAAGTCAAAATCAATTTACAACAATAATTTGTTTTAGTTGTAAAAAAAATGAATAAAAATAAATCAAAACGGCCCTCACCTATTTACTCAAATGATTTTTAGCTGTTTCTTCACTCTCTAGGCCAGCACAAGAGGTCCCAAGGCCACGCATCTGCTCTTGACCATGTGCTCTGTTCTAAGGTCGGGGTATGTATTGTTCTTTAAATTAATTCAACAAAAGTCTTAATTTTGTCTGTTTTCTCTCTGCTCTCCCTTCCAGTTTTGCCGTGGCTTAGTTAAACAAGGTTTATAACAGCATACAGCAAGGCAAAAGGCAGCACTCTGCCTATCAGGGCCATGCCCAGATTTCTAATTTAGCTTTTTTGAACCCAGACTCATCTAAAAGTCCTCGCTTGTCCCTTCTGCCTCAGACAGTCCTGCTTTAGACACACCGATGTTTCAAGTGTGATTTTTAACATGATATAAAGGTAATGTTTCCCAATAGGATGAAAGAGGAAGGCTGAACCTTAATCCAGTATTTACTGGTAACTTTTTACATAAAATTAATAGCTTCTGTGCACCTAAAAATTCATAGTAATATGGATTCAGTACTTTTGAAACCATTATCTGTCTACACTGTGCTGTAAATACATGGGGTTAACTTAAAATTCATGACAGGTTGGACACTCTAGTTCCAGTAGGAACTAGGATACCATTTGATCAGCTTCAGTGCAAGGTCAAACAGCTCTTCTGATCCATGCCAGAATTGGATGAGGCATTTCTAGGCCTCCATTAGTTTTGAGAAACAGGGAAGACAAGGAGGAAGAAATCAGTGACATCGCCTTTCTTGCATGCTAGCAAATTTAGGAACTTTAACAGCCTTTATAACTGTCTGTGACCAAGTTTTCTGTAATGGGGATGGTGGTTCCGAACTCCTTCCAGCAAAGTGTTACCCCAGTTCTGCTGATCTTCTCTCCAATATTAATGTTCATGTTCTGAAGTTGACTTAGTAGGAAAGAAAACTTGTTTAATGGGGATATACAAAGACAAAGGCATGAATTTTTCTTTCAATATGCACTCAGCCTTTGACATAGGGGAGAACAGTGACCACTGATATGCAGGAGTATTAACAGTAGGAGAGTGGAAGGGATACCTGGAAACACTGGCATGAGGGATACAGGGCAGATGCCAAGAAATAAAAAAGGTACAAGGGAAGGCATAAAAAAACTTAGATATTTATTATTAGATGTGTTTGGAGATGCATAAAATCAGCTGAAGTGAAACAGCCCTACAGAACAAATACATCCTTTGTAGCCATTGCCCTTTTCCTCCCCTTATGAGAACTACAGAGTGAAACAGGAGTCCTGTGGAAGTCGTGCAGTGAGACGGTGACTGGTGCTTTCAGAGGAGACTTTTCTTTGGAAAATTTACTTCCTTTTGAGATGGAATCGAGTAATTCACTCCCCCTCTCTCCCTGTCTCTCCCTCTTCCCCCCCACCTTTATCTTTCTTTCTCTTCCACCCCATTCCCTCCTCTCCCTTTCTACAGCAATGCCTTTTATGACCTTTTAAAGCTCCAGTTGACTGCAGTGTGCCTGCTCCAGCGTCTGAGATTGCATCCTTTTATTTTTGGCTCTTAAGGTCTATAATCCCATTATTTTATTTAGTTTAATACGATGCATCTCTAGGTCTTCCTGAAAAAAAAAATCTGCATTTACATTTTAGCTTTTTTAATCTGGTTGTTTGTGGATATGCATACAGCTCTCCAGACTCCTGATGTTTTTTGAGTTACATGTCTGTAGTACCTTGGACATCACCAAGTCAATGTGATTATAATATTCTCTGTACTGATCTAGCCAAAGCTCTTGCTAAATTGAGCTCAGCAGGAATAAGTCCAGTGACCTCATAAATAGTGGAAATGATTGCAAATCAGAATTCATATATGTTTCTGTCTCAGTGGGTAACCGTATCTCCCACAAAGGAAGCAATCATCTCTTTCAAATTTCTGTTTGCCCTTTTGCTCAGATCTGTTTGAGGATAATGCAGAGGGGGAGATCCTGCAAGGTCTGTGTAGCAGGACGCTTTCCCGGGATGTGATGCCCTGCACCTCGCAGCACCACCGCGTTCCACACATCCCACCTAATGCAAGAGCTTTGGGATGTGCCCCCACACAGCAGAGTCCCTTACCTGCCTTTGGCTGTTTTGATCCTGCAAGCACAGCGTGACTTTATTGTGAAACACATTTCCATTCTTTTTCTTTACCGCTAAGATCTGAATTCCTGTGGATATTTGGAGTTTGGTACCAAAAGCACGCGGGTTCCCCTGCAGTTTTCTTTCAGTAGCACTCTGTAGGGTTCCCAGCATTTGTGTGGGTGCTGGTATTTTTCTGCTGGTCTGCTGGGCATTGGAAATAAGCAGCCTTTTAATGTTAATAAAGCATACACCAAGATTTCTTGCCTCTGTTTATGTTGGGTTCATGAAGCTTGTCAAATAGGATGGCACTTCTTGGTATTCTCTTCTACTTCTTCTCAATGAAAAGCTAGTTAGACGTAAGCTGTGTTCATGATTATAGGTACACTGAGCTGCTTGTTTAGAAACAAAAGAAAACAAATAACATGTAGCCAGTGCGTTGGGATTTGTGCCTACAAAATCAATGGTGTATTTTGGGTTAGGTAGCACAACAGAAGCCTGCAAAAGCCCCCATGCTTCACTCCAGGAGCCAGCCAGCCTTGGGTTAGCGTCTTGCGAGGACAAGTAATAACCCTTGCTGAAAAAGGTTTTGTTTGTTTTGCCTCTAGCTTTTCAATGTACTTTATCTCACATTTCAGTTGTGTTGTTAGTTGATGCTGTCAATCCCTGTGCTTACTCTCGGAAAACAGCGGGAAGATTCAGCATCTCGTGCTACAGGTTTGATCCGTTCCAGCAACCTCTCTTACAAACTGCATCGACTTTTTTGGAACAAGAAAGCCTCAGTTACATGGTTTTCCTTTGAAAAGGACTGGGGTACCAGCTGATTTGGGGGAATAGTTCTGCACTAGGCTGACATGGGGAAGCATTAGGTGTTTCGAGTCACATAGAAGAATTCCACGGAATTTTTTTTAATGGACTGCCATGTCTCTCCAAGTAGCATTTGCAGGAATGTAGCAATGGCTCTGCCTCAGTCCCAATCCTTTCAAAATGCTGTGCATCCTATATATTATTCATCTGGGTGTCTGCATCTCTGTCCTGTCTCTTTCTTTCTGAGGAAATGACTGCAGTTACAGGAGGGTTTTGTGGTGTCCCACTCCAGCAGCTGGAGGTGAAATACTGTTGGATTTACAGGGAAATACTGTGAAATACTGTTGGATTTACAGGGAAATGCCTGTTTTGGCATAGCCTGCTTGCCAGGTTACGCTCTTGTTACCTTTCCAGGCTTCTTTTTTCTTCAAAGAGAGAGAAGACCAGTTTTAACTGTTACATATATATATATATTTCTTTTTTCCTACAAAGGACATGTGCTGTTTTCCTGTGTAGTATTCGGTTCCTATCCTGAGATGTGAAAAATGAAGAGCCTTGTAAAATGGTTTGTCAGGGCATGTGAAGAACAACTCCAGTCAATATACCTTCCGATTCATTTTACATCAGCGTAAATAACTCGCATTTTAGCGCAAAAACAACACAGACTTCAACAGGACTCGAAACTATTGTTTTGTGCGAAAAACTGCCAAAATCAGATGAAAATACATAGATAAAATTTCATTTATATTTCAAAAAAATGCTCTTACACTCTTCCTTTGTTGTCATGGCCACAAATAGCTGATTTTCTGCTTTGCATTTCTTTTGTAATGGGCATAACGTGCTTCAACTTCTCATTGGTATGGAGCCTGAAAATGTATAACTCCTCATGATGTGACGACCCAAAATGTTAAACAGTGGGAAACTTTCTTGCTTTACGATCCATTAGAAACCAGCAGAATGAAAGAAGTTTGACTCTGCCATTTATATGCTGCAAAGAAGCTTTAGAGCAGTTCCTCCTTTAAACCATGGAACAGTCCCATTAGCAATTCAGTGAAGATGTCCCTGTAGTACCAGCCATCAGCAGCACTTTTTTTCCTCCTTTTTTTAAAGATAGTGTCTCTGTTCTTTGCCACAGACTGAATGCTAATTTTGTTCTCTATATGGAAAGCTTCTCACCAAGCATCCTCTGAAGGACAGCATTCCCCAGGGCGCATGAACACTTGAAACGTTTGCAATTTTATGTGTATAGGACTCTTTTATACATATGGATCCATACTATGTGAAATATTTTCATGATTATAATATACCCACGCACAAAAGTACAAACGGATACACTATTTTCATTTTGCTATGCATTTTGAAGATCTTTCTGGGTTCCTGATAAATGATTCTTTCAAATTTCCTGGCTGTGCTTTATAATAGTGTGGGCCAGAATCAGCCTTTTCAGATAAATTAAAATGATTTGGGAAATTAATTTGCTGAATGTGTGAATGTCCCCTTATAGAAAGATCTCAGTGGGGCAAGAAAACACCGAGGGATACACAAGCCCATGGGTTTCTTTTCCCATTCTTCTTCTCGTAGTGCAGAAGGATGGAAGAGCACAAGAAAACGGAGGATGGATTTGGGGATTTCCAGGTGGGTTGTTCTGGATGTGGTTGTCGGCAGGTGACCTGAACCCATGTCCAAGGAGCACGTTGGCACCTTGTCACCGCTCATGCCGTGTTGTCACTGCCCTCCGCTGTGGAGGGGAGCGTGGGAAGGAACGTGGTTTATGTCCTGTGCTGCCTTTAGAATCATTTTGAGTGACTTTCCCTAAAAAATGAATTGGGGGGAGTTTTTTAAATGAAAAAATTGAGCAAATTCAAATATTTGCATGCATATAGAGCTGTTGCTTCCTTTCACTCTTAATTAAAGTTAAAAGCTGCCCTTTTATGCTTAGTTCAGCTCACGTACAGACTTGTTTCAATGTACTTCTATTCACATTTTAGTTGCTTTTCCATCATTTCAAGCAGCCAGGGAACACGAGTGCTGCAAATTTCACCAACTAAAGCCCATTCTTGGAAGTACATAGGTGTGATTATGGTGTTTATTGCTCTACATTTGCTTTGGACACATTTGGAATCTGTAAGTCAAATTTGAGGATGGCCATAGCCTCTCTCCTGGCATCTTGCACAGCCTCCATATAAAATACAGCTAAATCTGAATGCTCCAAAATCTTTATCTAAGCAGCCTGTTCTTTAACTATATGGTAGCTCCTGTTACGTATCCTAGTGAAAATCTATTGACCGGAAATTCTGGGAAGATCTTGTGTTCCTGCAAGTTGATTTTTCATTTGAAATTAGAGGGGTTTTTTTGGGTGTTGTTGTTGTCGGGTTTTTTTGCTTGTTTGTTTGTTTGACAGGAGTTTTTTGTTTGCTTGTTCAGGACGTGGTGACTTCCAGTTGTAGCAGTCATTAGAAATCGGATTTCAAAAACAAGCCAAGAAAAAATATCCCCAGACATTTCCCTAGCTAACGTGCAGCTTATTACTACATTAAAAGAATGGTGAATAACAGAAAAAAAATGTATTACTGCTGCAAACAAGACATGACTGCCTATGAATTACAATAGCAATTGCACAGCATGGTGTAAGTGGAGATGATTGGATTTGCAAATCATGGCTTTAGGAGCATGCAGCAGAGCTGCCACTGAAAGGGCTGGAATCACGGAACTCTTGGGGATCTCTGGGACAGGTTAGTCCAGGAGAAGACACCGCTAGGACACAACCCAAGCAAAGGGATTTTAGGAAGTTGCAGCCTTCGGAAACAAGCACGGGTAGCGGTGTGTGAGGTGCAGCACTGCAAGGTGCTTCGTGCATTGAGGCAGGAGTAGAATGTGCAGAGAGGGCAAAGAGGGAATGTGCATCGGCCTGGCTCGTATCCAACATCTAGGAGGGAATAAATCCCTGGCCAGGGAGTTGCCGATGGGAATTGAGAGGAAGCAAAGCAGAGTTGGAGAGAAGCCGTTGAGAGACACGGAGCTGTGCGAGTACATCCCAAAGAGAAGGAAAAGGAAACGTACGCATAACCCAGACCCCAAGCGATGTTTCTCATCCAGTTTAATAGGAACTGCACCTGAGATCGCACCCTTTTACCTTCTGCAGCACCAGTGTCACATTGCTGAAGAGCATTTGTATAAAACTGCCTTATGAGGGCACACTCACTGCGAAAGCAGCCACTGTCCTTGCTTTGCTCCTTAACCAATGGGTGATTTAGTCAGATGTATTTGGGCAATAGCCCAAATTTCCTTTAAAAAGTTTTGAAATGTAGTTAAGCAATCTTCCTTCGTGTTTGTGAAGTGGCTTAGGAAGGACTTGAAACAATTTTACAAGCCTGTAATGGAATAGTAAGAAAGGTTTGATTAAAACTCAGAATTTGTTTACATTTCTGAGCACAAGAGCATTTATTTTGAGAGCATTCTTTCTGAAGTAAATGGTTTCTAGCCAAAATAATGTCCGACCAAATCCAGTTTTAATAGTTATGAAAAATGAATGCTATAGGCACTGAGATGTTCTCTATGTAGACACATCTGCAGTCTTGAAGTACATAGTTCTAAATAAAACCAATGAAATTAAGTAATTTTTTGGGGTATAGTTAAGTGACACATGTCAAATATTATATATTCTTGGCACTGCTTTTTTTTTTAGAAAATGCAGTAATATATGGTAAGTTTTAAAAGGTCTTTCAGTATTTGCTGAGTTGGTGCTGGCAGTACGATAGCAGCGCTCATCTCAGATAAACCCTCATGTTATGCACAGAGGAATGTTTCTTGTTCTGGAGTTTGCAGCTGAGAAGAAATGCAACGTAACGGGGTTGGACTAGATGATCTCCAGAGACCCCTTCGAACCCGAATCATCCTGTGATTCTGTAAGAGGGAAAGCAAAACTTTGAAATCCTGTGTTTTCATCTGGACCAAAGGAAGAAGAATTTAAAACACTAGAGTGGAATTTCTCTGTTATAGCTTAAACCAATTAAGACCACTCAGCAACTCACTTCATATTGCAATTAATTGCGAACTCTTAGGTGCAAGGCTAATACGTTTGT
This sequence comes from Tinamus guttatus, assembly GCF_059628265.1. Taxonomy (NCBI): domain Eukaryota; kingdom Metazoa; phylum Chordata; class Aves; order Tinamiformes; family Tinamidae; genus Tinamus; species Tinamus guttatus. The sequence continues at coordinate 2,812,344 of NW_028288931.1, forward strand.
TTTTATAAAACACGTCCACTCTTTTCCGCACTGTGCTGTGAGCTACTTCACCATAGCTCAGGATTGTAATTGGCATATTTGGTCCTTTGGCTGGTGGGGACTTATTGCAGAAGTGACAGCAGCAGCTTTCGGGGGAGCGGAGTCAAACCGGGCACGCGGCTGTCGAGCCCTGGTAGAGCAGAAGCTGCTTTAACTCCAGCATTACTGGCCTGTCTTTGTAGCCAACGGGGAAATAACCAAGGGCAAAACAAACTCTGATGGTCCAAAAATAACATTACAAATTCAGGCCTCTTTTTCTTCGTATTTTATATTCAAGTAATGCAGAATCATTAGAGAAAACAAAGAGAATGTCACATGTTCGTGAATAACTTTTTTGGCATACAAAGATGTGAGGGAAATTGTATTCCTTCACAGACTGACTTAACTTCCTGGAAAATGAAAATGGATTCTGTAGCCCATGTTGTACAGTCTGGTTACAGCTCTCCAGCAGGTCCTACCACGTTGCCCTGCGATGGTTCCTTGCACTCTGGATCCTGGGATCCAGCATCACTTTGGTTTGAGAGGCCAGGTTCAAAACTTGCTTATGGCAGAGAAGTCCTCAAAAGAGAAGTGACTTGATTGAATTACTGATAATAAGATTTTCGGATTTACTAAGAGACACGGTTTATGGCAGTGGAGAGGTGCTGACATGAGAGCAGCAAAAAAGGTCAGAGAAGGGAAGAGGTGAAAAGTTGGGGGAAAGGAAGAAGTGAAAAGTGGAGGGACAAAGAAAAGCAGTAATTTGGATCAAGTATTAGTGTGAAGCTTTGCAAGATGCAAATCTTTTGTTTGGGTAAAAATTGTTGATAGAAATGAAAATTTGCAGGGAAAATATTTATACTCATTAATGTGTACTGTATTTCACCAAAAATCCATTACGTTTTTATTGTCTTTCTTTGGTCTTTCTTTTTTTTTTTCCATGGGAGATGAAAGCAGGAAGAGGAAGGCCCGATAATTAATCATTGAGAAAATCATTAAGAAAATGAAGAAATTAAGAAAAGTTAAAAGCAAAAAATTTAAATGAAGAATGATTTCTAAACATTATATTGAAATATATTGACCTGATGTCCAAATAAATTAACCATGGTGCTGTCATCAGCTTTTGTTGAACTTTGTGCAGAATAGGCAACTATTCCGAAGGCTTCTGTTCTACCTTAAAAACGGAGATTTTTCTCAGGAAGAGAACACAGGGTTAACAGGGTGCTGCTTATTACAGATACACTGTGTGTCCTTGTGGAGTTGCCTAGAGCAGTTCCAGCCCTGCCAGTAATCGTTTGAATCCAGTGTCAGGCTCGTGATTTATAGGTCTGCTTAAGCAAAGGCCAGTCTTACTCTCAACACAGCCATTTGTTTCAATTCCTTTTCATTTTTAACCACTGCAGAAGGATGTGGCTTTGAAAGAGCACAGGGATGAAGGTTGCTGTTGCTGGCACCTTTTGTTTGGTTGGTTTTGGGTTTTTTTTCCCTTCCTAAGTGAGAAATTCTCACTGGACCTAGAGAAGTGTTTTGTAATATCACATGTAACAAACAGGAATGCAGATTGGAACAGTGATCACATTGGAACAGTGATTAGATTTTCTTCTAATAGTCATCACTAACATTTATATTGGATTTTTAACAGCAGTCCTGACTATCTACTTGGCACTAACAGGAGGCTTTTTTCCAAATAGGAAGCTGGTTCCATAAGGTCATGCAGAGATGTATATGGGAAGGAGTTCACTTACTGCTTAGGATGGCAGTATTGAATATTCCTGTTGTCCTTCCTTGAAAACCTTGTGTTTTTGCCATTGGTAATTTGCAGAGAAGAAAAACACTAAACAGATGAGTATAGTACTAGATTTTCATTGCAATTATGAATGAACACTATCATTTAATTGGATGTTACAAATTCCTTGTTTATTTTTCTAGTGAATGGCATGAATTTTTAGATACCTGTAATGGACTGAACTTCCTCAAATTTCTGTTTATTCCAGCATTTTAAGAACCACAAGAGAGAGAAAACTTCTTGTCCACAGAGAAGAATAAAATATTTTAAACTATATGAGAGCAAACTTTGCAAAGGACTATACGTTCTGTATGGTTTTTCTTTGGGAGTACATAAAAGCAAGGACTGTCACATTCAGAAGGTGTTTTAGAGAGAAGTTTGTTATACTTGAATTTAAATCTGATATTTAACATCAGATATTTCTATACGTATGCTATGGCCAGGATTACTTAAGGAATCTAATGAATCATTTTTTCCTAAGTGTATTACAGAAAAAAAATCTGTACAATTTAAAAAAGGCTGTAAACAGGTAGGCAAGCATGTGAGTCAGCTAACTTGTCAAATTTTCAAGGAACAGTCTTTCTCTTTCCTTTAAAATGAACTTTGCTCGTCTTTGTGACCCTTTTGGCACAAAAGCTGTTTCCTCACATGGGGGGGGTGTGTATATGTGTTTTTTTATAATGCATCCTGCATGTGGGGGCTTCTGAGCTGTTCTGGAAGCACAAAACCCGGGGCTGGATCTCAGGACGCTGCTGAGTCTGCCCTTTTGCCCCAGGGCAGGATCGCTTTGTCTGCCCTGTCACTGAAAACCGTCAGTGACAAAAAATTCCTGACTCCTGCTTGACAGTCTGCTCCAATGCTTTGCTATTAATAGCCTTGGAAAGTTTCCCATCGTACCGAGCCTGAATTTCCCAGCTATGATTTCAGACATTTACTTTTTGCCTTGCTCACTGTTTATGAGGGAATGGATTATTTCCCCTTTTTGTATAAGACTTTGGATAGTATATGAATGCTCAGTATCATGTTCTTATCTACATCTTTAGATTTTGCATTTTGGTTCTTTCAATTTTTCCCTACAGATCTTGCATTCTAGATCTCGGATTATTCTTACTGCTTTCCTGTTTTCTGCTTCAGTTTATACCCGTGATTGCTGCAATACGGAGTCCAAAGCTTAATTTGGTATTTTAGCTACAGCCTTGCCAACGAAAATACGAAGCCCTTCACCAATTCACGTGTCATCCTTCTGGAGGCCCCTGTTAGCATAAGTGTCATTCATATGTTAGTGTGGGTGACATAAAGGCAAGCATGTAGCATTATAATGTACATGATAGCGTACACACTGGTACTTATTTGCAGTAATAACATAGCAGGAGACTTAAACGTGCTCTGCACATCTCTCTGGATACAGAGCAACGAGATGGAACTCTCTTCTGCAGGAACTTATGGTGCTTCCCTTCTTTCTTCCGACTGTGGCTGCATGTACAGCTGAGGTCCCTGTCCTTTGTCCTTAGCTAAAACTATTAAACATTTTTCATTTTAAAGAGAAGCTGGAAGATAGTTCATTGGTTATATTTTAAACCAAAAAGGGAGAGTTAATAATGATAATATGGTGTACTGTGTGTGTGCATGTAGTTGCCATGCTGGCATCTTGATCTGATTTTGCCTTTTAGCTATTGTGCAAGCTTGTGTGTGGGCTCTGTCAGATCTAATATTGATTGCAAGGGTTACTGAATTTATTATGATACTTGTACTGTTGTTCTCATTTCTACCTGCGCTGACCTCTCTATTCTCCAGGTCAGGGGCTGAATTCTGTGAAATCTTTTATCCTTGTTTGTAGACCTGAAGTTTCTGCACACCTTAGCTACCCAAAACCAAAAATTGCTCGTGGGACCGCGGAAAGCTCTGGAAAGATTACAGATCCCTTATAGCTGGGCAAGAGACGGACCTAAGGTATAAGTTTCAATTTGAATAATCCACTTTGCAAGTTTGAAGGTGAGCCTATTTATCAATTTATTTTTGCACTCTAGAGAATCTTGGCAGTAAGAAATCTGGGTCTTACACAAATAAATGATATGTGATCAGTACTTTCAGAGACTATTAACTCAAGAACCCTTGTGCTGCTGTCTTGTCTTTTCTTTGGATCTCTGCCTTGAATTCAATGTCTTGCAGGACAAGCTGTTGGGGAGGTGAAGTGTGTTTCAACTTGCAGTAACTCTGAGCATCAGATATGAGGTTGCTGAGCATTAAGTTGTAGAAAGACTCTGATTGTAACTGCAAAGGGCAGATGCTGCTTCTTACAAGCACTGGGTGTATTTGGGGAGATGAACTTTGAGCAGTGATTGACAGTCTAGAGATGCTGAGGCTAGAGTTACAAGGTCACAGAGGCAGCAGGGCTTAAGGTCACATAAAAAGGGCTCGATGGGGCTGGCTAACTCCCATGTAACTGTTTTGCACGGTTCTTTCTGTTGCTTATCTGCTTTCCCACTGTCCTCATGCGTGCATCGGAGTGCATGTGCACTCGTGATGTCAGGCCGGGGGATTTCTGAATGATTGTCTGGTTTGGAGCTGCTTTTGATTTGGTCTGACACGGGGTCATGAAACAGTGATCATCGGAGGAGGTTTCTAGTCCCTGTGAGGCTGGAAGCAGCAAACTTGACATACGTGAATGATCTTGGGTGACGGAAACAGCATATTTGAATTTCTATACCTTACATACACAGGGACAAGCAAGAGACTATTCTCAGCAGTACAACGATAAGTATTCCAGCCAAGAGGTATGGGTCCACCTAGTCGTGTTCATGTGTAATTGAGGGGAATTTTCTTCCCCTGAGTTATGTACAGGATGACTTTGATAGGTTATGGTAAGTGGTTTCCTTTATACATTGATGTTTGTTTGTGAGCAAGGTGTGAGCAGTGAACGGTGCCATCTCTTTGGCTTATTGCAGCCTCTAAAGATAGATCAGTTGTCAGTTCCCACCTCTGCACTGTGGCTGGCAAAGCAATGTCAGTCTTTCCCTTCCAGCTTCCTCTATTGACATCCATACAGTTCCTTTAGAAAAAAGACGGTTGTGACAACTGCTCAGACCAGCTCCAAATGCCACAATACTCTGTGTATGGTGTTTTCTGTCTGCCTGATCTTTAGAAATCTATCTAGTTTACTAGTTTCATTTCATTTGATACCTCTAATTTCTTGTGAGAAGGTGGGGAACAAACAATCCCTATGGATTCCCATCATGAGTCGGTAGCCATGAATGCCAGTAATATCCATCATTTCTTAGAGGAAGTCAACACGCTGTTACTAGATCAATGCTGAGAAGTAGGTTTAGAAGCTATGCAGATTAGGAGTAGAATTCAACATGTATATTGGAAAGAAGATGGCTTTGCTGAATTTTAGAAAGATTCCTAATTGCAAGTAAAATAATGCACAATACAGTTTGAATTAATCTTGGAGCAAATGTCTGGCACCTCCCGTAGTTTGCAAGAGCACTCTGAAAATGAAGAATGTCAAGTACTGAAAAATGCAAGGAAAGGGGTGCTTTAATGTCTCAGAACATTATGAAAGATTAACTAAGCAAATTAATTAGGCGTTTGACGGTTTTGCCTACAATTATCTTATGCCACTGCTTGTCATTTCAGTGCAGTCTGTTGAAGGTTTCAGTGGAATATATTAATCAAATGTTAAATTCTGCATTTAAAACGTCATGAAAAAAACTGTTTTGTATTCTAGGTAGAGAAGCGTTCTTTTACCAGCTTTATACTGCTCGGGGGTACTTGACAGTCTTTGGCCATCTTCACCATCCTCTAGCATATTCAATGTGTATTCCTCCACAGTGCACATATGCTTTTAAATACTTGCAAAGTCTGATCTCAGAAATTTATTTCTGAGAGATTGTGGCTGAGCCATCATACCCAAAAGTCTACGGAATGTTTTTCTTAAATATACAGAGCTTCTACTGGTCAGAATCTCTGTAGAAATAGGAATCTATACTGATTCTTTATCAGTATGGATTATGAACTTTATGGAATAGCATCTTCAGGTAAATGCAGTCTTTATTATCAAAGATTGGCTTCCACTGTAAGCATTTGGATCAAGTAGTTTTTAACAGGGCTTTAAGGAGAATATTGTGTTCAAAGCTTAAAATTGGAAGATTACCTAATTCTTGATAGGACACAGCTAGCAATAGAAAATTACCCTTTTCCTCAAGTTGGATTATAATTTTCCAGTTCTCCCGTACTTCAAGGGGTCTCTTGCAACATAATTGCACAGTTGGTTTTTAGTTTGGAAGCATGATAAGGGAATGATACATATATCAAGCAAATCAGCTAATCTTTAGTTTTGAGCAGGGTCACTGGGATTGTGACAATATCACCAACTTTGCTGGACCTTTGTTCCAGCTGGATGTTATTATTATTTAGCTTTAATTTCTTGCAAAGTCCCTTTGTTTATCTTCAGTATTTTGTCCGAGTAAGATTGGGCCAAACACTCATTTGCAGAGCTGTCAGCGACGTTCTCCTACCGGCTCTTCACGCATTTGCTTTTTCTTTCTGACCTTGGTTTATATTCAGCTTAGAATTTCCACATTCATCTGCACTGTATTTACTGACCTTTTACCCCAGCCTTTTCTGTGGTGCAGTATTATAAGCCATGTTTAAGTCCAAATACATTATGTCTATTAGTCTGTCCCATCAGTTCTTATTGCCACTTTTTCAAAGAAGTTAATCAGATTTCTTCAGCATGACCTACTCTATCTCATGATTTCCCATTGTACCTCTCCCTTTCTCTGTGTCCCTTTATTTTTTATGTCACTTATGTCCCTGTTGTAATGACTGCATCCAACATACAAACACAGTTTCCTTCAGTATTAGTTGTCTTTGCTTCCCTTCTGTTTTCTGTACCGCTGCTAATGCTTTTTCCTCTGCTTCACTAATTTTTATATTCACCGCTGCTCCATCTGGTTTCCTTATTCGGGTCCAAGTCCAGCATACATTAACTTAACAGGACAGGAATTGGTCCTGAAAACCAAAATCCTTCTAGTAAATCTAAACATAAGCATTGACTATGAAAGCTTCATTCTTCTTAGACTAAACAATCCTTTTTTTTTTAAACCTGTTAAATTCATTTTTTTAACACATAACCTTCAATTTAGGATTGGCTCTTCAGCACATGTCATTTCATTCAGCCTAATTTTGAGAGTCTGCCTATTTCTTCTGTCTTGGCATGTGGCTGCTAAGCATTTCTTTGAATCTACCCACTTGAAGTTCTGTTCATTTTTGTCACTGGATCATAAATGTTGATGCTGGGATAAACAGTAGCTAAATCTGTCTACTAATGCTGTAGCACCTGGCAAAATGTTTCCTGTAGAGTCGAGGCACTGTCTGTTATTCTGGGTACTTTGTAAGGCCCTGTTCTTCCCTTGACTTCTGCTGCCTCAGTTTGTCAAGCCGTTGAACTGAAAATAGTTTCTTCCTTTTTCTTAGTGCTTGGCTTACGTATTTGATGTGTCCTTCAAACCAAGTAATTTCTCAACAACTTTTTATTTTCCATGAGCTGAAGGATCTTTTTCTTATTTCACAAGCATCTCTGAGAAGGAAGGCTGTTATTAATGCATGTCTGACATTTATAAAACCACAAAAATGCATCTGTTTTACTGTGTGTTCAGCTATGTGTAATTTTTTGTTTGTTCCCAGGTTTTTCTTTTTTGTGTGTTTCTAATCTTCTTCTTTTTTGATCTTCTCTCTCCCCAGCTTTTAACTTTTTAAAACGTGACTACTTTTCAGGGGTTTATTTTTACAACATAAAATATATTACAGGAAGAAACACTTTAGAACGTGCTGCAAGACAGAGACTTCTTCTGGCAGTTCACTGCAGACTTGATCTTTTAACAGTTTTGCCAACACTAAATGTACTGCCACTGCCAAGTCAACTATTAGAACATCCTAAATAGACATCCATGATAGCTCATTTTAACATCCGCAAGCATACAGAATATTCTTAGTTTCCTTTATTTCCTTATGTTCCTTTTCAGAAGTTTTTAGCCTCAAGTCTCCTGCTTACCTAAATGTAATTGCTTGTGCAATCATTGATCACTACTTATCTGCTAATGTATATGCACTAATGGAACATAAGTACAACAAAGAGTTGAGCAAAGTCCTAGTAAAATTGCTTTTTTTAATTTCAGTGAATATTTGAGATATTGCTATCTGTCCTTGTCTTGAGGTACATGAGCACCTATAAAATATTTTGTAAAAGAACCAGAAATTAATAAACTGTTTTGTTATAAAATGAGGCTTTGTTTTGTTTTGTTTTGTTTTGGGAGAGGAGGAGGAGGGAGAACAGTTGGATAGGAAGCCTGTTTCTCTGCAGTCATTAAACCCAAACACTGGTTGCTTACCTTACAGTGATTTGCTAGTTGCTATGTCTAAGAAACTATCTGAAAGAAACAACCATAATATTGAACACTTTGAAGGAAGTCTTCATTCTCTTCTGTTATCAGCACTAATAGTTGTTAGTCAAAGTATTAGAGATTTGAAAAGTTATTATTTTTGCCTACTAGGTTTTAAACATAAATAAGACTTGACAGCAATTGCCTATTCCTTTGTATCATCAGTTGTGATGCTCTGTTGTTCATTTATCTAGGTTTGACTTCTAAGAGGCCTTTAACAGAAAATTGGGCATCTTCTCCCTTTAGACAAAGTCTATTTGTATTATATTGTTCTGGAGAGGCTGGGTTACAGAAAGATGAGAAATCTACAGCACCACCACTTCTGAGGCATTGGCTAGTATGGAAAGCAATCCTTGGTGACCCAAAATACCTAGAACTTTGTAAAACAAAGCTTCTATTTCAGAGTCAGTCTTGGAATTATGTAGAAGCGCTAATGCAGACCATGGAAAAGTTGCTCTGAATGCAAGGCATTCCCGACTTGCCCCAAATAAGTCGGGACACTGCAATCCCTTCATTTCTCAGATAGTGTTTATGTGAAATTAGGGAGACCTGAGAGAGAGCTGGTAACAATCTGGATAATGAGTAGTGATCTAAGCATATCTACACATAGCTACAAACACCTAAGACTGCTCAAGTAATTCTTTGAAGAGAATATATTTTTGAAAATCAGACTGTGACTTAGAGTTGGTGTCAAATTTAACAAGAAAGTAGGAGTATTTTTATAAGTGCATGCAAGGATGTTTAAATGTCATAGTTTCAATTTGTTTCATTTGTTATAAGGTAATTTAAAAATAAAACAGACATATAAAAATAAATAAATGATTATAAATAGTAAAACTGTTACCACCTTTTGTCTGATTGATCAGTGAGGTGTGCTCCCAGGTAATATATGTGTATTGTGTTTCTGTGGTTGCCCCAAATATTTTATTGGAGAGTGAAAATTGGCACCCTTGGTGTTTCTGTACCCAATCTGTAGAGGGATTGGGACAACAGAGGCCAACAATAATTAGCAAAATATGCTAGTGTGTAAATGTGCTGTAGTGAATTCTGCATGTTGACTCAGTTCAGACTTCTAAGCAAATAGAAGAAACAGAAATTTTGGATTGAACTTACAGATCCAGAAGAATAAGTTGAGTTGTTTGTTTGTTGTCCTTTCAATATAGGAAATGTAGTGCTACAGGAAAAGCCCAATTGAAGCTGACAGATCAGAGGAGGTGATGGGAAATGGTTTAGAGGAGGTTCCTGTGGCCACAAATTGTGTAGGAATATGTACAGAACTGAGGAGTTAACTGCAAAAGATTTTTGCCTCAAAAACATGTCTAAATTCATTTTTAAAACCCTTCTAGTGGAGGTGAAACTGTCTTGTATCTGTGGATTATTTTAACCCCAGGAGGCCTTCATAATGGACATCAAAATAGATCAGTTGTGACAGACACTTCCTGAAGTCTGCAATTGCAGTTCACACTCAAGATCTAGTGACTGTCACAATTGCCGTGAAAGTTTCATGTGGTGGTTTTTGTTTTGTTTTATTTTTTTAATTATTTATTTTTTCAGTTGTCTGAGTAGGATAGGTGTATTGTTGGTGATAAGATCAGATCATTATGCAAACCACCTGCAGACACAAAAACCTTCATTTTAATTTATCAGGTTAAAAATAGACCACTTCCACACTGGACATGACTGGAATATTTCACCCTGAGAAAAACCTGTGCTGCTCCAGAGAGACTGGGGCTGCTTTGCCGTGTTGAAGGGCCGCACGGGCCTTCTCTGTGGTGGCCAGGGCTGCTTGGAGCCGCGCGGCAGCGCAGGCCCGCATGGAGGTCAGTGGCTGGTAGCGCTGAAGGGGCCACATCAAATCACAGCTGAGCTTAGAGGGACACCTGCGAGAGGAGCAGGGCGAGTCAAAAGCTGGGAGGGTAAATTGAGTTCATGGACAAGGGAAAAATGGTATTTTTTAACCTGTGGAACCAAGATGGCCGCTTACCTGAGTGGGACCACTCAGTGACTTCGGCTTCCAGGGGAGGTTCAGGTTAGACATTAGGAAGATTTTCTACACAGAAAGAGCAGTGAAGCACTGGAACAGGCTGCCCAGGGAAATGATAGAGTCAGCGGCCCTGGCAGTGCTCAAGAAACGTGTAGATGAGGCACTTAAGGACATGACTTAGCAGGCCTGGTGGTGAAGGGCTTACGGTTGGATTCGATGATCATGAAGGTCTGTTCCAACCATAATGATTCTGTGATTCTATAATTCTATACTGGCTATGAATATACATTCACCATGCTGTAACCTTGGTTTTGTGTTTGGTAGAGCCAAGGGCCGAGGTTTCTAGCATGTTCCCTTTGTTACGATGCCAAACTGCACAGTCTGGCCCAGAGGGATGGCTCTGTGAGGAGCACCTCTTTGCGCTATCATGAAGTTAACCCTGATAGTCTGGTTGCTGGGTGTGAGAAAAGTCCATGTGCTCATCGTTACATCGTTAGCCTTGCTGTCAGGGAGAAAGGGTGGAGTTTCTAGTGCATATATATTAAGATTGTGATAATTTTAAAAGCAGTTTACAAATACCCAAGCTGTGTTTCACAGTGGGGAGAGGCATGAACTGCTGGCTTGGGCTGTCTGGGTGCCCTTGGGGAGCTATTGCACCAAATGGAGCCCAGGGACGGGGAGCAAAGGCCTTTCCCTCTTTGGCTTTTTGTCATCTTTGGTTTCTTAATATCTGAATTGATAATTAAAAGTTTGTTAATTTGTAATAACCTATGGTTCTATTAAAACTCTGTTATGCAGCTGGCAGCTTCCAATTCAGTAAAACGACAGCTTTAAAATTTATTTTTTTTCTTCTTTGCAGGCGTGAAACGCTAATAGTTTTTTGTGATGAGACTCATTTAATATTCACTGGAGAAACAGTGCTATGAAGAATATAAGATAAGGTGAGATTGTTGCATATCTATCTTTCATAGTTGGAGGGTATTTTTCCTGCGATTAAGGTATTCAAATTAGCCTTGAATTGTAACTCCTACTGAAACTCCTATTTAAATAATAAAGACTTATGGGAACATAACAAAATTTTACCACTTTCATAGACTTTGCACGGAAGAAAAACAACTTGGTAAGCATTTAGGGGAACTTATTTAGTATTATGCAGAATACCTAGTAGTTAGTAAAGGTTCTTAAGGGCAATTAGTAACAGGTGGTTCTTTTCTATTGGTTCCTAACAGAAGATGATCCTTAACTATTTAATTACACGGGGTGATGTTTAAGTGAAATATCAGCTTCAAATTTGAAGAGGATCAGGTTGTTGCTGTCCTCTTCCAAGTTTGCTTTCTTCTTATGCATTAATGTCACCTTTGGTCTCACTGTTTTTGGTCTTGCCAGAGCAACTATGTCACTGGAGTTAGGAACCTGCATTACTCTCCCTATGGCTATATTATTATTATTTGCAGTGCGTGTTTGCACTTTGGCAAAGCCTACGTGCTATGATCTGCTGTTATCACTGTGCTGCTCAAGTGTTTGAACTTGGCTGCTTCTGTAGAGTGGCACTGGGATGTGTTAATTGGCATTTTGTATGCATCTTGGGGCTATATATTAGCTGAAGTCTCATGTCACACAGGAAGATAATTTTATTTACGTAACATGATACATTTTACTAGCTTATAATTGCATGAGAAATCTCCTTCCCCTTGCTACCCTAATGCTAAGCAAATCTGTGTCTGTTGGGTACAGTCTGCCTTCTTCTGCAATGTGGTTCTATACTTTATATTTGAGTTGTGTTCTGGCTGTTGTTTTCTATGTGGCTTTTCCTCCTGACAGCGGACAGAAATGCAGCTTCCCTCAGTCTTTACCATGTCTTTTTTGAATGAAATTACCCTTGCTTTCTCTGCTCACTATGTAATGATGATATAAACTATTATTGTACAGAGGATGTGTTGCAAAGAGGTTGTTAAGACTGGAGGAAACTATAAAAAATTGTCAGAGGATGTTTTTTATTTTGGGGTTTTTTCTTGCATGTGTTCCTCTAATTGAAGCTGATGGGGAAATGTGCATCAGAGTTGGTTTCGTGGTCTGTGTGTAGAGTATGTTAAGGCATTCAGGAAAGGAAAGATTTTAGAAGGGAAATGAGAATCATAGGCAAAAGCAGTTATGTTTTCTCTTCACTGTTTTTATCCTAAGAGATGCTGAATGATCTGCAGTGAACAAGTTCAGAGTTTGCATCTCTTACTGTGTTCTTTGGTTGTAGGCTCAGATGTCAAATGGGCCTAAAAAAAAAAAAAGGGGGGGGGAATGTGTTGTGAAGTGATGATTTTAAATGTTTAAGCATTCTGGCTGTGCTCACATCGGAGAGATATTCCATTTGCAAGCAGGGCAAGGTTTGAAAGATAGTGAGCCCTGGAATCTTATGTGGATAGTCTTGAAACTGTTTGGCCAGCGAGTCAGTGAATGCTTTGTGTGTTCAGCTTCATTTGCTAAGCAAGCATTTTATCAGTGGAAACCCTGTGTATTCAGTATTTCTGACATGCAGGAGTACAGCTTGCACATTCAGTGCAAATCCACTGTTCTTTTAAAAGGATACATATAGTTGGAAATTGTCTTTATTTATGCATGTCAACACCAATGAGCTGACAGACATTTTAATTATACTGTGTTGGGGTGCTTGCTACAAATAAATAGCAAACATTTCCAATAACTGTAATTAGCTTGTGCACTATAATAAGTATGAAAATAGAGGCCTTTAATTTCTGAAGCATGCAATAATTTTGTTTTATTCATGCAAATGATGCTTACTGAAGGCAAACAATTCTGCTTGACTTGTTTTGTAACTACTTCCTTCATGCACTGTGGAGGTGGTTGCATGCCAGTTGTTGTACCTCCTTCCTGGGAGGCCAGGGCTTTCTGTTTAATCTGTGTTTCACTCCTGTTATGTTTCTGAGGTCAGTGCTAGTGTTGCTGCAGACTCTGCCTGGGTGTGCTGACCTAGTGCCAAAATCCTTGGAATTCTTGGCTTAGTGATACCACGTGGTCAAACTGCTTGACCATTTTGAGAAAATGGTCCCACTTCCAGATGTCTGTTTGTTGATCAGCAGAGACAAGCTTTTCATTTAATGGGTATGGAATTCTCTCCCAGTTATCCCCATCTGAATTAGAGTTCTTGTCTGTTCCTTCCATCCATGGACTCTCCCACCAGCCACCGATAAACATGTGCGTCCTTTTCCTGTAAGCCTGGGAGCCAAAATGGCTGAGGAAGAGCCAAGATTTCATTCCCTCTTCTTGACATAGTTGGGTGAAAATAAGTGACACAAAAGAAGACAGTGGTTTGGGATGTGTTTTTTGTTGTTGTTTCTTTGGCTGGGAGAGCCCTCAAAGAGCTGCTTTGAATATGCACATCCATCCATTCCTTATAGCATTTAGATGATCCTGTAAAACAAGTTTTGTTAGATAATCTGACAAATGAGCCTAAGATTAGGGAAGTCATTAGTATGAACATCAGATATGGATCAGTGCGTATGTTTTCTGTTAAAAGATCCAATACTGTCGAGATGCATGTGGACAAATTTATCTGTGTAAACAAACGATTAACAAATATATCCCACTAGGATTACTAAATTGCCTTTAGGTGGAGGTCTGCCACAAGAAGCCATTGCAGACTGCGTTTAGTCCTCCTCTTCACCACCACAATTGACAGCCAAGAAGAGCTAAGGTTGCAGGTGTTAACTTTATTTCTGGGACCTGGCTTAGGGCTGTCCTGCAAATTCTCTATTTTCTGAACATAAGTTACTTAAATGGTAGAAATTTTCATCCCTGCCTGTTCAGGCTTTTGAAGCTACCCTTGAAGTTCCTTAGGAGAGTGTTTATCTCTACATGATTTGCAATGTTTTATATCTGAGTAGTATCTCTCCTTTTGGTCTGCTGACAACAAATTTCGAGCTGGTTTTCCTTTTCTCTGCTTAAAAGAGAATGCTTCTGATCCTAGGTCTGCACTCATAGGTGACCTGCATGGAAAATATTGAGGAAAACACCTTGAAAAATGAAGAATCAAGTTCATGCAACTTTAATTATTTTCTCTTAGCTTTAACATATTGATTTGTCTCAGCACAATAATTTTGCACTGGGGTACACGGTAGTTTGTGAAGAAATCCCTGTGTCTCATAAGACTTCACTACTGTCTACATTCCTGTCTTTTTCAATGTTAAATCCAGTTAATCAAAATGCAAAACTCTTTTTATGTTGTTTCTACCTGTCTTCTCTTGGATCGCAGGATATTTTGATTTGTCTGAGGATCAGGATGCTGGTTAGATTGCAAAAGGCCTTGATTGAAGTATTGATTTATGAAATTAGATTCTACATGTCTTCCCAGGAAATGCCATTTGCAGGTAGCTTTGTCTTCTCTTTCCTGATGATGAGGTAAGTCCTTCTCTAGCTAAGCAGGCATAATCACAGAAGATAAAAAATGCGGCAAGCCTTAATTTTGGGAGGTGAACTGCTTTTTAAAGTTTATTTTGAGGAATATAATAGGTCTTCCTTTTTTTGTTGTTACTGTTGTTTTGTTTAAATGCTCTTTTAGTGTAACGAACTGTTCTGAGGTTTATCTTTTGTTCACTGTATTATGGAAGAAATGATGGAAAACAGTGTGAATATTCAGTTTGGTTTTTGTGTAAGCTGTGGTGGCTATTTGAATCTTTTAGAACCTTATTTTAACTAAAATTATTTTTTACTAAATTACAGCAAATAAACAAGTGTTAATTCTCAGCTGTCAATTAGCTGCCCTCCTTCTGTAGATGTCTCAGTCTCTAACTTGTATGTAATATCTTCTGTCTGCATCTCAAACTGAATAATGTACCTGTCCTACTGATTTGCTGTAATTGTATTGATATTCCTGTGTGTAGTTTCTGTATTCATATATTTTCCTTTGTGAGAATTCAGAGACTTCTGAGCACAGTGCAGGCTGACCAGATCAGGTACTTAGCAGAATGAAGTTTTCCATCTTGAATTCCTGTCCTCAGATCCCACTCCTAAGTGGTGTGATTCAAACCGAGCCAAAAATGGGATTATGATAGTTCATCTCCCTGTTAATGGTGTGAGGATTATTCTGCAGGAGTTATATTTAACTATGATGTTTTAAGGCCTGAGAAGGTTGCTATCATATAACAGGTTGCTTGAGTTCCTGCTGTGGTTGTAGTGATGAAGGATGCACATCCTGTTGGAATGGGAAGCTATGGGATCACAGAGGAGTGCTGCTGTTGTGCTTAGATGAGGAAAGGGAGGACCAAATGTGGATTTAGAAAGGGCTGACCAGTTCTTCATCTAAGGATATTTAGTATATGCTAAATACATGTATTTTCTGTGACATTCATTTGAGTTGCACAGCATGCAGGACTGTATTTGCTTAAGCTCTCTCTAGAATTCCTCCAAATTGTGTAGCCATATTCAGATTATTTATGTGAAGTGTATTAACTGATGTTTGGATGGGTCATAAATATGTTTTGCTTTTGCATTATTTACTACTAGGCTGTTGCAGCTCGGGACAAAAAGGTTGAGGGAGGGTTTGGACTGTGACCTCCCAACCACGTGGAATTTCTTGTTAAGAAGAGAGCAGAGAACTTACTTGCCAGGCAAAGTTCTCTTCCAGGCTTTTACAGTAGGATATGGACAAAATGTGCAACTGATGGACAAATCAATTCTGTCTCTCACCTTTAAACAGAACCCTGATTATGTTCTCTGGATGCTCACTAAAGATAATGTGAAATTGGTCACTGGGTGTCACTGTTTTACCACAGGAGTTTGGGTAAAAGTGGGTTTGTCTGGCCTTGAATTACAAGCGTCTTAAAGGGCACCGTGGTGGAGTTCCTGGGTGAGAGGCACGCGGCGCTTGGCTGACTAGACAACCTGCTACCTGTGGAGAGCACAGTAAGGATATCTGCATACTGGGCCAGCGGTGCATACACAGCCTTGGCATTTTCTCATGTGCCCCTATGTGAACCCTGAGAACAGCAGAAGGGCAACGTGCCCATTCCTTCCCTTCAGCAGAGTAGAGGATGATGGAGAGCTGTTTACTGTTCTTTGAATGCAGCAGTATTCAAACACATGTAAACGAGGGTTGAATCATTTAAAGTAGGGCTGAAAAGGCCTGTGAGAGAACATCTCATCTATTCCCCCCACTCAGGTAGATCAATTATGTCCTGAGCTATCTCTGACTAAGGTGTTCTTAAGAATGTACCTGATGGTTAGTATTCTTGTTCTCCTCTAGTGTTTCATAATTCATGCTTCATAATTCATGCTGCACAGTTTTCTTAATAACAAGCCTTGATATTCTTGCTTGCAACTTAGAGTTGTTGATTCTTGATCCCTCTTACAGGTAACAAGAACCAAGTCTCACTTTCCTCTTTGCTTGGGGTTGGTTTGCTTCTTTTTGACTTATGCAACCAACCGTGTGCATGAAGAATACATGGATGTTTACAAGATTAGTTATTGCTGCTTAACAAACAAAATAATATACGATAGTCCTCAAATAGTAAGAACTGAACACTTTATTAATATAATGACTTTGTATTTTAATCAGAAAAGGGGAAAATAATTCAGAAGTACTTAATGTTTAAAAATAGTGGCTAGGAGTTAAGGTTTGCTGAATGTTTTTTCCCCTGTTGATGAGATGTAACATATCGATACTCAGTAGTTCATTGAATTTATTGCCTATTCAAAACTCCCTGAGAACTGTCCTAGTTAGTTGTATCTTTTGCTGAAAAACAGCAGTGGTGTATGTGTGTGCTAGAGCTCCCCTGCAAGTCTGGGAGCAGTGGGAGCTGAAGCTGGGGAGCTGGGTTTTCTGCTAAGTGATTGCTGCCTTTCCTTCTCGTCTTGAATTTGAGAATTAGAATGTTTTTCAGAGGCATCTGTACAGGGCTAGCTAGAAATGAAATTTCAAGGTCTAAATACAAATTTCAAAACGAGCTATTCGATCACATTTAGTTTGTTACATAGCCTGTGCAAAGTTTTGTCATACAATGTGTTTCCAACTTCCTTGTCATCTCTAATTTTGCTTTCTGTTAGGAAGCTATTCTATTGTCCAGACATCTGGTAGAGAACTTTGCTAATGCAGTGAGTGTCATTTTCCATTTCTCTCATTTCAAGCTCTTGCTGCTTGCATTAGACCTCTTCCAGTTCCCTAAATATGCCTTTAGCCTCTCAGGCACTTGGATTTGTCTCGTATTCGTTAGAAACGTCCACTTTAGTTAACAGTGCTTAGTGAGAGAAATACTTTGTTTCTTCCAAATTTGTATGATTTGACACCTCCTGCCTTCAATCATTTCACTGCCCTTTATGAGGTGCTTCCTCTTTAGCTATATTTTTCTATTATGTGAGGAAAATTAGCCATAAGCTCCCTTCAGGTCATGTAGGTCTGTATCAGGCTTACTGGGCAGATACGGAGCTCTACTGAAATTTCCTTTGAGCCAGCCCTTCTTCTTCCAATCCTCTCATTTTGCACAGCTAAGACACCAATTTCAAAGGCTGTAACCCAGGAAGCCCAGAGTCATATGAAGGGGGACAGTTACTGGCCCGTTTTTATGGAGATCATCAGTGACCCATTCAGAAAGGAATATCGGAAGGAGAGCAGGGATCTGAACAATGCACTTTGCAAACTGATTCCTTTTACAACTCTTTTAGTTCAGGGAATTTGGGCAGATGAAAGGTCAAAAGCCAGGTTTATTTTATGCAAGGGAGCTGTGAAAAACTAATTTCTGAAGCTGTTGGAATGTTGATAAATATTCTTAAAATAGTTAAACCAAAGTAAATGGTGAAAGTAAAGTAAATGGCAGACTAATTTCTTGCACTTGTCCTTAATATGCTATGTTGGTGGTGGCTATCTATGGCCCGAGTTTGGTGTTGCAGCACAATCTGTATAACCTCTGGTGAGCCTCAGAAATACCACGCTGTAACTGTAAGGAGGTTGTAAATGGGTTTATTCTCCTTTTCTCCTTTCTCACAATGAGAAATGTTCAGTCAGATTTTAGAAATAAGTTTTACTGTATGATCTTAACGAAAAACACAGAATTAAAGAGTTAGAGATGATGGCAGCATACAGGCAGCATCTCTAACTCAGTTTGGTATTAATTTTGTAATTGGTGTCAGTCGGTGGGCAGCCAAAATTTAAATGAGCCCCAAAATCTTACAAAGACAAATTCTTCACTTAAACCGACATTACAGGTTCTGAGTCCCTATTAAGATAGTCTCTTTGTCATCTTTGTCGTCTAGGCTTTTAGAATTTCCAGGTTTATTGTCATGCAGAAACAATCCTTTGCAGTAAAGGACATGAATGTACTTTTCAGATGACTGAAGGGATTTTAACTGCTAAAAAAGAAGAATACGGATATTTAAGCATTCAACAGTTTCTCACCACTGAAAATTTGGGTAAGACGTCAAAGCTGCTCAGTTTAATTGCTGATGTCATCATGAATTTAGTTATATTTTACCTTTTTAAGGTCAATGGAGCAAGATTTTTGCAGGTCATCTGCTGGGACTCTTGTATCTTAGGCAGGATGGATGAGGCCGGTGCTTCCAGGCTAAACTAATTGCCCGTAACACTTGTTGAAAACCTTCTAGTTAATTAAATGCCATGTTTATTGTTACCATAAAGGGAGACAAGCTTTTATTTCTTCCCTATTAATCTTACCACATTTATCAACCCTGGTTGACTCCATGCTTTGTGATCCCAGTTTATTTAGGAAAATTTTGCTGTACTTGCATGCACTTTTAAAATTATTTTCTGGGAAAAGAGGATTAGTACAGACATTCTTGTCAGTTGCCTTGACAGTTGATTCTTTCTTCACAAGCATATTAACTTGACCTCATTAGTTTTTGCATCTAACTCTCTTAACACTAAAGATTGTATTTCAGTAGGAGCCAATCATGCTAATTACACCAGATCAGTTTGCATATTCATAAGCCATTGCCTGTTTTATGGACAGCAAAAATAAACGCCATATCTTTTTAATAATTCTAAGTGGGTCACTTTCAGGACTGTATCTGTTTTAAATAAATTATCATATTGTTAAGGGCTATTGGCAAAAGCATTTTTCTTAGCAATATGAAGAAGGTGGTTTTATAAGGACAACAATATTTGTTTATTAAATAGTTAACCCATAAGTTTAAAAAATGTGTGCTTATATATTAGGTGTTTTAACTGAATTCAATGTACAGTTGGTAGGTAAGAAGCATTTTTACATGGAATGCCATAATTTGGAGTATGAGAGTCCCACAATGCAGGGAAAGCAAACAATAATAAGGGTATAATTGTGCAGAGTTTCAAAGTGCTATAGTGGAAGTGTGTTTTGCTGATCTTTGCTAGTCTTTTCCAGGATTTAGTGGTGATCTTTGCATGTAGTGTTAGGAGTATCAGTGGTGCATGGGAAAGGCCTCGAGGAAGAGTTTGAGGTGTTTACCCTGACACAACCTGGCATTTCAGTCCCGTTGACATTGAGGGGCTGTCTCAGGCACTACAGCGCGCTGAATAGTCTGTTTATTTAGCAAAACCCAGCTCCATTGCTGCGTTCGCACCAGGCCCTGGGCCTACCTGGATCCTTCAGATGCTGTGAGGAGGCTCCTCTGTTCCCTCAGATATTTCTTGGAGTGTTGCCAGCGGGCGAGGGAGGGATCCTGCCCCTCTGCTCAGCTCTGGGGAGGCACCTGCAGTATTGGGGGCAGTTCTGGGCTCCCCAGGACAGGAGGGATGTGGAGCTGCTAGAGAGGGGCCAGTGTAGGCCCCCAAAGATGATGAAGGGACTGGAGTAGCCATCTTGTGAGGAAAGACTAAGCCAGCTGGGCCTGGTTAGCCTGCAGGAGGGAAGGTTGAGAGGAGATTTGATCAACATGTTCAAGTACCTGAGGGGTCATTGCAGGGAGGATGGGGCCGGGCTCTTCTCTGTGGTGGCCAGTGACAGGACAAGGGGTAATGGGTACAAATTGAAACCCAGGCAGTTCCACCTCCATGTGAGGAAGAACTTCTCTCCTGTGAGGGTGACGGGGCTCTGGCACAGGCTGCCCGGAGAGGCTGTGGAGGCTCCTTCTCTGGAGATCTTCAAACCCGCCTGGATGCCGCCCGGTGTTCTGGGTGTCCCTGCTGGAGCAGGGGTTGGACTGGATGATTCCTAGAGGTCCCTGCCAACCTCAGCCATTCTGGGATTCTGCAATTCTCATTCACCTAACAGTATCTTTGCGTTGAGAGAAGTCCTTCTCCCCTCTCAAATTTCAGCGTTCCTGTCCATGTCTCTTCCCCTCTCCATTACATGTAGCTCTCCGCCCACAACAGTGCTCTGTAGATGACGGAGGGTTAGGAAGGCGGCCTCTAAAAGGAACTTAAACCAACGCCTTTTCTGCGGTTACCAAAAAAGTCTCCGCGAGGACATCGAAAGTTTCTTGTCAGTGGTCACAGCAGGCATCCAGCTATAGACATAACAATATCAAATAAAACCTTTGTGCCTCGCTTAACTCAAAATACAGGTCACCAGCTTAATGTCTGTAAAGAGGAGAGACGAAGAAAGAAAAACCAAAACCTAACAAAAATTACAAACAGAATGGAGTCTGTTTCCTGTACAACATACACCTATGACATAGAGCGTATTGTAGAACACATTGGCATGTGGAATGTGTTCTGTTATAGCTAAAAGATTAATGCTGTTTCTCTGCTTTCAGGCAAACTCCTTGAGTGGGGAAACATCTCATATTTGATGTATTTTTCTGTCTTGCCTAAGGTACATTCCCAGAACATATAGACAGGTTATAAAAAGGCAAGGTAAATTATGTATACATTTAAAAAAAAGTCAATTCACTTTTTTTTTTTAATTAAGTATTTCTTCATTTTAGGGAGGAAATTTCAGATTTTTATTTATTTATTTTCTCCAAAAGACATTTGAAGGACAGTGTCAAGAAGGGGTTTGGTGTTTTTTATCTTTCCCTATCTTGTGATAAAGGAGTATTTTTCTCATGTACAAAGAACAGGTGCACAAGAGATTTTGACCAAAAAGAAAACAAACAAAACAATGAAAAAGGAATTTCTCATTTTTTTGCTTTAAAATTAAATTTTATTTTTCACCAAATCCACCCCCCACACACTATTTTACCACAAAGAAATGGTCCTGCCGTAAGAACAAGCCTTTGTTTTCTGATCTCTCTTACGACACCGTCCATGTTTCGCAGTGAGGCAAGTAAGGAATGGAATAAAGGGGCCCATTCAAATTTTAGAAAAATATGCTTTCAGTGTTTGGGTTACAACTGTGAGCTATTTTGGTCTCCCGATTTTGTGATCAGGCCCTGTTTGCTTAAATACAGTGTCTTTTGAATCTAGCTCTTTGGTAGTTCTCTGTTTCTGTGTTTTCTGTCATCTTTGGGTCTGCCTCATCCTTTATTTGCTGTCGGGTATTGTCATTTTTGTTTCTTTGATTGTCTATTTAAAGTAAGACCAGATGTAGAGTAGGACTGAGCAACAACTTAATGCTTTCAGCTTCTGCTCAAAGTACTTGAATTGTAAGTATGAAAGGCATGTTACAAACCTAACATAACCTAATTCATGAAAAGGGGAAAAAGGAATGAGGAAGGACTTTGCAACAAAATAATTATTTTGAATAAAATTCAAGGAAAAATAAGAACATAACTCCATTTATAATGGATTCAATTCTGCTGAGAAAAAGACTGAGTCACATAAATCATCCTTGTATCCATGACACTTGCACTGAAGTGCAGATTGTTAACTGTGAGACTCCTGTGACGTCCCACAGTCACGATACAGTCGGCACAGCTGTAGGACGAGTGGTGTAAAGTGCTGACTTGAGATGGTTTTCCTCTGATTTCCTAGTGTATAAATTAGATGTTGTTTTATTTCTTGTTGTAGCAGATAAACATTCGTTTTTATGTTCCTCCTATAAAAGATGCAACAAACACAAAACACTTAAAATACTTTTTTTGCGTGCTGTTTCGCATCCATGTTGCTATTATGCCATCTATGATCGTGCCACTTGTTGCGTACCCTTGGTAAGAGTGTTGTTACAGCTCCCTGTGTTTGAGCTGTGGCAAATGGAGTGCTTGATTTGACCCCTCAGGGGATTCCTTAATGAAAGGGTTGGCACAGTTACTGCGTCACCCAAAAAATAAAAGCTCCAGTAAACTGGATAGTGCTCAAACGTTATCCCTGCGCTGCCACGTTATATCCCTTCATCCAAAAGGATCCGTGTGTGGTTCTGGAAGGTAGTTCCAGTTCGGGATTTGAGTTTATATCATCTGCTCTCTGAGGAAGAGATCTTGACTTTAGACAAGATAAAGTATGAAAGATTGAGAACTGTCTAATTTTTTGCATTATTTATACTGTTAGGTTAGCAATTTCTAACATTTTTTCTTATTGTTCAGATTATGGAGTTTTAAGTTGTCAATAAGCAGGATGTTATAGTGAATGTTACTCCATCAATAGTGCATATTGCATGTCTCTACAAAATATTCTACACAGCCTGGTGAGTTTTTAAGTTAGGGCCAGGTGCCTCATGTTACTATTATACTACAGTGATATCAGCTGATCTGACTAACTAGAAAAATTTTGCTTGTTCATTGACATTTACTTTGCATTTTAATATAGAAAATAAATATCCTTTTTATACAGAATGAATTTTCTGATAATACTGATTTTTTTTTTTCCCCATAAACACCCTGACAGGGAAACTATTGATGCTTTTCAGGGTAGGCCTTGTGAGAAGCCACAAAACGTGAGTAACTTGCTTTAGCAAGTGACAGTGCAGCATGTACAGGACTGAGGGCTGTCATGGGTTCATACTTTGTTTGCAACACAAATGCAAGCCCCCTGAGAAAGCAGAACTGCTTTCACCACAGGCTTGAAAATCTATGCTAAAATCAGGATAGCAGAAGATGGTGAGAACATTAAGGACAAGAAGGAACAGCAAGTGTGGCATGTGATTATTTGGAATTATTTGGATTATTTTACTAGCCCATCATCTCTGGGCGTTCTGTTAACGCTGTGTGCGAGTTAGATGGCTTGTTCATGTGATCGCAGCAGATGTCCCTGTGTTCCTAAAGGGCTGAGGAAGGGTCCCATAATCAGCTCTGAATGCTGAGCCATTCCTGTGCTCAGAATTGGAATACTGTGTTGCTGCGGTACTGTTGAGTTATTGTTCCTAATCCCATCTCACAAAACAGGACAAATTCATTTTCATGCAGATAATTAAGAGATAATGACAATCGAAAGGAGCATTGTGGCAAGTTAATAGTTTCCTGCGGCTAGATTAATGCCTCGGCAAAATCAAGGCTTTTCCCCAAATCAGAACACCTTTCTTGTGCCACAATCATGTTCTCCCTGTTAACTAATGTTAACTAATGGAGTGGGAATCTTTTTGCTTGATGGATCTGGTGGATGATATCCAGCAGTATGGGAAAGCTGCACTCTGGGTTAAAACCCAATCTTTTCTATACAGTTAGCTAAAATGATCTACTGGTAGTGTATCACTGGGATGTTTTGGCTCAAATCCTCAAAAGTTACACGTTTGAGGATTTATATTTAGTAATTGAGAGCAAATCTGGCTTAGTGGAGATGATTTTTAAATTTAGGTGATGTCGAAGAGAATTTGCATCACAGGAAGAAGTCAAGTCCTCAGTAATGCTGCCATATGGTCCAGTGAGGTGTATGTGTCCTCTTACTGCTGATGCCAGCATGCATATAAAGAAATTAAATACTTGTTTGCATATATTTTAAACAGTGATTCTCATTAGAATGTGAAAACTGTGCTTTAGCCTCCTTGAATTAGTAGAAGTTTGCCTTGTACTACATCTAAAAGCCATAATTCCTGCAGCAAATACCTTCTATCTTTTTTTTTTTTTTTTTTTTTTTTTTTTTTAAAACAAACACTTGAGTGGAAGACAACCTTTGTGCTGGGTCAAGTTTTCTTGGGTCAAGATTTTAAGAAAACTGTTTTTGAAAAAAGTCTTCTTCTAACTGCCCAAATATTTTGTATTTCAGTTCTTAATACAAATTGTGATTCCACTACGCAGTTATTGATTAGTTTAAATGTGCATCAGCTCCCTGTGTTTAGAGAGAGATAGGGAAACAGTGAAAAGAGTACAAAATCAAGATACTGTTTTTTGGTCAATATTTCATGGGGCCTATTTTTAATAAAGTGAAGGTGTAAAAATTAGCTATATTGCTGCTCAAAAGTATGAAACATCTGACTCGTCTGTCAGGCAGCTAATGAAAACACATACTTATCAGTAAGTATGAACTGCTGTTTTACAAAGTTGCAGTGACAAATGTTACAAATCCCTGTGTAGACCATGGTTATTTAAGAGCTGTTTATCCTCTACTTACAATCAAATAGTAGTGTGACTACTATTCTTTCCCCTGATTGGAATATAGTAAATAAATCACCTACATATTGCCTTGGAACCTGGTCAGAAGTCTACTGAAGTCTTACTAGGAGGCTAACTGTGCTCAATTTTCATTATATGAAGTAAATTATTGTATTATTGGACTTTTCTACTAACAAAAATCAAGCAGAGGTAGGGATTTGGATGATGGCAATAGATATTACAAGTGTATTTTGGCAGCTAGAGTACAAGAAATGAGATGGGAAATCATTTTAAGAGCTTCAGAATTCAGGAAGCATTTGCTTAATTTACACATGTCACAAAAGAAAATATTTTGTTTGTCTTTTTAAGCACAGGCTGTCAAAACAGTGTTCAAAAGTAAAAAAAAAAAAAAAAAAAAAAAAAAAAAAAAAAAGAGAGAGAGTGAACCT